>NC_052176.1:110753-144052 GCF_902713615.1 Scyliorhinus canicula | reverse complement strand
TTGGAGGGGATGGGGTGGAGGTGAGGCAGGATGAGGTGAGGGTAGAGGTGCTGGGTTTCTGGTGCAGGGCTGGGTGGGCCGGGGTGATGATGGGACCTCCTCCTGTTCCGATTCGATTGGCAGTTGGGTTTGGGTCAGTGTTAGGGTCGGGGCAGCACTGTAGCACAGCGGTTAGCACTGTGGCTTCACGGCTCCAGGGTCCCGGGTTCGATTTCCCCGCTGGGTCACTGTGCAGAGTCTGCACGTTCTCCCCGTGTCTGCGTGGGTTTCCTCCGGGGGCTCCGGTTTCCTCCCACAGTCCAAAGACGTGCTGTTAGGTGAATTGGACATTCTGAATTCTCCCTCTGTGTACCCGAACAGGTGCCGGAATGTGGCGACTAGGGGCTTTTCACAGTAACTTCATTGCAGTGTTAATGTAAGCCTAGTTGTGACAATAATAAAGATTTTAAATATTATTTACCCTTTGAAAAATCATTGTCATCGAATCGTACAGCACAGAAAAGGCCCTTCGGCCCATTGATTCTGCACTGACCAAAAACCACCTAATCATTCCAATCCCATTTCCCAGCACTTGGCCCAGAGCTGTGCCGGCCCTGGCATCGCAAGAGCACATCTAAATACTTCTGAAACATTATGAGGGTCTCTGCCTCCATCACCCTTTCAGGTAGCAAGTTCCAGACTCCCACCACCCTCTGGGTGAAAAGGTTTCCCCTCACATCCCCTCTAACCCTCCTGCCCCTCACCTTAAATCTCTGCCCTCTGCTCATTGATCCCTCCACCAAGGGGAAAGGTTTCTTCCTGTCTATCCGTGCCCCTCATAATTTTACACACCTCAATCATGTCCCCCCCTCAGTCTCCTCTGCTCCAAGGAAAACAATCCCAGTCTATCCAACCTCTCTTCATAGCTAAAACATATCTAAACTAATAGAGGCATACAAAATGATCAGAGGGTTAGATAGGGTGGACAGTGAGAGCCTTCTCCCGCGGATGGAGGTGGCTAGCACGAGGGGACATAGCCTTAAATTGAGGGGTAATAGATATAGGACAGAGGTCAGAGGTGGGGTTTTTACGCAAAGAGTGGTGAGGCCGTGGAATGCCCTACCTGCAACAGTAGTGAACTCGCCAACATTGAGGGCATTTAAAAGTTTATTGTATAAGCATATGGATGATAAGGGCATAGTGTAGGTTAGATGGCCTTTAGTTTTTTCCATGTCGGTGCAATATCGAGGGCCGAAGGGCCTGTATAGTTCTATGTTCTATGTAAAACTCTCCGGCCCAGGCAACATCCTGGTAAATCTCCTCAGCTCCCTTCCCAGTGGCTATCACATCCCTCCTATAATGTGGATTCCAGAACTGCACCCAATACTCTAGCTGTGGCCTAACCAACGTTTTATACAGTTCCAGCATAACCTCCCCGCTCTGAAACTCTGTGCCTCGGCTAATATCACCTGCCTTTGTTTTTATAAATTTAGAATACCCAATTAATTTTTTCCAATTAAGGGGCAATTTAGCGTGGCTAATCCACTTACCCTGCACATCTTTGGGTTGTGGGGGTGAAACCCACGCAGACACGGGGAGAATGTGCAAACTCCACACGGACACTGACCCAGAGCCGGGATCGAACCTGGGACCTTGGCACTGTGAGGCAACAGTGCTAACCGCTGTGCTGCCCCTCCATCTGCCTTCTTAACCACTGTATCCATAAAAAGCAAGAGGGAAGCCAGGGAAAGGGTTGGCCCACTGAAGGACAGGGGAGGGAATCTATGTGTGGAGCCAGAGGAAATGGGCGAGGTCCTAAATGATACTTTACATCAGTATTCACCAAAGGAAAGGAATTGATGGATGTTGAGTCTGGAGAAGGGTGTGTAGATAGCCTGGGTCACATTGAGATCCAAAAAGACGAGGTGTTGGGCGTCTTGAAAAATATTAAGGTGGATAAGTCCCCAGGGCCTGATGGGATCTACCCCAGAATACTGAAGGAGGCAAGACAGGAAATTGCTGAGGCCTTGACAGAAATCTTTGGATCCTCACTGTCTTCAGGTGTTAGCCCAGAGGACTGGAGAATAGCCAATGTTGTTCCTTTGTTTAAGAAGGGTAACAAGGATAATCCAGGGAACTACAGGCCGGTGAGCCTTACGTCAGTGGTAGGGAAATTACTGGAGAGAATTCTTCGAGACAGGATCTACTCCCATTTGGAAGCAAGTGGTCGTATTAGCGAGAGGCAGCACGGTTTTGTGAAGGGGAGGTCGTGTCTCACTAACTTGTTAAGAGTTTTTCGAGGAGGTCACAAAGATGATTGATGCAGGTAGGGCAGTGGATGTTGTCTATATGGACTTCAGTAAGGCCTTTGACATGGTCCCTCATGTCAGACTGGTACAAAAGGTGAAGTCACACAAGATCAGGAGTGAGCTGGCAAGGTGGATACAGAACTGGCTAGGTCATAGAAGGCAGAGAGTAGCAATGGAAGGGTGATTTTCTAATTGGAGGGCTGTGACTAATGGTGTTCCGCAGGGATCAGTGTTGGGACCTTTGCTGTTCGTAGTATATATAAATGATTTGGAGGAAAATGTAACTGGTCTGATTAGTAAGTTTGCAGACGACACAAAGGTTGTTGGAATTGCGGATAGCGATGAGGACTGTCAGAGGATACAGCAGGATTTAGATCTTTTGGAGACTTGGGCGGAGAGATGGCAGATTGAGTTTAATCCGGACAAATGTGAGGTAATGCATTTTGGAAGGTCTAATACAGGAAGGGAATATACAGTGAATGGTAGAATCCTCAAGAGTATTGACAGTCAGAGAGATCGAGGTGTACAGATCCACAGGTTACTGAAAGGGGCAACATAGGTGGAGAAGTTAGTCAAGAAGACATACGGCATGCTTGCCTTCATTGGCCGGGGCATTGAGTATAAAATTTGGCAAGTCATGTTGCAGCTGTATAGAACCTTAGTTAGGCCACACTTGGAGTATAGTGTTCAATTCTGGTCGCCTCACTACCAGAAGGATGTGGAGGCTTTAGAGAGAGTGCAGAAGAGATTTACCAGGATGTTGCCTGGTATGGAGGGCATTAGCTATGAGGAGCGGTTGAATAAACTCGGTTTGTTCTCACTGGAACGACAGAGATTGAGGGGCGACCTGATAGAGGTCTACATAATTATGAGGGGCATAGACAGAGTGGATAGGCAAAGGCTTTTCCCCAGGGTAGAGGGGTCAATTACTAGGGGGCATAGGTTTAGGTGCGAGGAGCAAGGTTTAGAGATGTATGAGGCAAGTTTTTTTTAACACAGAGGGTAGTGGGTGCCTGGAACTCGCTGCCGGAGGAGGGGGTGGAAGCAGGGACGATAGTGACATTTAAGGGGCATCTTGACAAATAAATGAATAGGATGGGAATAGAGGGATACGGACCCAGGAATTGTAGAAGATTTTAGTTTAGACGGGCAGCATGGTCAGCACAGGCTTGGAGGGCCGAAGGGCCTGTTCCTGTGCTGTACTTTTCTTTGTTCTTTGGCCTCACTGGACACAGGCTTCCAGTCAGAAAAACACCCCTCGCCCATCACCCTCTGCTTCCTGCCACTCGGCCCATCCTGGAATGTTGTGGGGATTTTGGAGAATGTGTCCTGGGTCCTGGGATGAGAAACCCTGAGTAGAGGTAGCCTTACTTATTCTGGACGTGGGTAATGTTTGTTTTTGAAACCGATGGAGCAATAAATTAGAGAACGTGTTTCATGTCACCAACACTGAATTGTGAGCACAGTAACGGGAGAAGCATTCAGAGATCTGATCAGTGCCTAACCGCTCTCTACAGTGGAAAATATTGAAAATTTAATGAGCCCTTTAGGCACACAATATCAGTCAGTGCAGTAATACCACAATATCACTGAATAAAGATCAGAAAACTTCCAGCAGTAACTTTCCCCTGGTGTCCTGGACCGACAAACTGCTCTCAGGTCACCGTTGCTTTTCCACTGAATGGAATCTTACTCTGTACAAATATCTGCTTCCTGCAGAGTCACAACTTTCATCAAAGTCCATGCTTCAATGAGACAGGGATAGTTCTATTAAAAAATAATTGCACTTATAAAGAAAGTTCCTTTAAGATTACCACAGGCAGCTCAATCAGACAGAGATAGAACAAGCTATTAAGCTGGAGCAGTGAGGTGGAAAGAGTTAGCAAGGAATGCTATCTCTGCCTTGCCTGCCCTGTTTAATTCATAGAATCATAGAATTTACAGAGCAGAAGTAGGCCATTCGGCCCATCGGGTCTGCACCGGCCTTTGGAAAGAGCACCCTACCCAAGCCCACACCTGCACCCTATCCCAGTAACCCCACCCAACCTCATCTTTTTTTTTTGGACACTAAGGGCAATATATCATGGCCAATCCACCTAACCACGTCTTTGGACTGTGGGAGGAAACCGGAGCACCCGGAGGAAACCCACGCAGACACGGGGAGAACGTGCAGACTCCGCACAGACAGTGACCCAAGCCGGGAATCGAACCCGGGACCCTGGAGCTTTGAAGCAACAGTGCTAACCACTGTGCTACCATTTATTTGCAACATTCATACAATAACACGGCCTGGTGTTAAGGGAATTTCCCTGAATTACATTATTGCTGTGCTACGTTGATCTTGGATCAGTGCGATACGGGGACGAGTTGGTGCTATTCTCATGGCTTCAGCTTCATCAGCGCTGCGTTCCATTGTGAAGAAATCTATCATCCCTGGTATTCTCAACTAATCTTCTATAAATTCCAACATTCCCTGTGGGATTACAGATGCGGCAATGCTTCGGTGGGAATTAACCACGGGGGGCGTCACATATAATAATAATCTTTATTGTCACAAGTAGGTTTACATTAACACTGCAATGAAGTTACTGTGAAGACCCCCTAGTTGCCACATTCTGGTGCCTGTTCGGGTACACAGAGGGAGAATTCAGAATGTCCAATTCACCTAAAGTTCCAGAGAGTCACGACAACGCCTAGAAACAAATTCTCCTTAACTCTGCCTTAAATGGACGACCCCTTAATTTTAAGCAGTTCCTCGTTTCAGATTCCCCCACACGAGGAAACTTCCTCTCCACATAGAACATACATACAGTGCAGAAGGAGGCCATTCAGCCCATCAAGCCTGCGCCGACCCACTTAAGCCCTCACTTCCACCCTATCCCCGTAACCCAATAAACCCTCCTAACCTTTTTGGATACTAAGGGCAATTTAGCACGGCCACTCCACCTAACCTGCACGTCTTTCGGGACTTGTGGGAGGAAACCGGAGCACCCGGAGGAAACCCACGCAGACACAGGGATAATGTGCAGACTCCGCACAGACCGTGACCCAGCAGGGAATTGAACCTGGGACCCTGGCGATGTGAAGCAACAGTGCTAAACACTGTGCTACCATGTCGCCCACCGGCACTGTACATGCAAACATACGGACTTGGGGCAGGAGAAGGTGACTAGGCCCCTGGGATTGGGATTATCCATCCCATTCACTCCCACTGTAAATCACCCTTTCCCAATCGCTCCCACAGCACATTATCCCAATTGTTCAACTCTTTCCTTTTGATTTCCCTTCTTCCCATTTCTTTTTATTTTATTTATTTTTGGTCCGGGAATTGTTCATTGAGATAAACCTTCAAGTTGAGGGGAGGAAGAACAGAATTCAAAGTTTCAAATATCTTGATTAATGGAATACTGTCCTCAGGTTTAATATTTGGGAAAGGAACTCCCAGACTCTCCCAGCTGATTGGAGGGAACCGGTTGGATTTGTTGGCTGGCGGCCAATGGGTTGGCCAGGGACAGTGTTTTGCCTGGTTACAGACAGCGATTGGTACCTGACAGGTGGGGCTTTTCAGGGAGAACCCAGCAGAAGACGTGATCCCCTTATCTATGTATGTGTGTGTCTGTGTCTATGTGTGTGTGTCTGTGCATGTCTATGTGTACGTGTCTATGTGTATGTGCCTGTCTATGTGTACGTGTCTGTGTGTGTGCCTGTGTTTGTGTGTCTATGTGTATGTATGTGTGTGTGTCTCTGTGCATGTCTATGTGTGTGTGTGCCTGTGTGTGTCTATGTGTGTATGTCTGTGTCTATGTGTGTGTCTGTGTGTGTGTCTGTATGTGTGTCTATGTCTGTGTCTATCTGTGTGTCTGTGTCTGTGTGTGTACCTGTGTGTGTATAGAGGGGGGCGAGTTAGAAAGGGCGAGTGTTGGCGATTAGATAGTAGTTAACCATAAGAACATAAGAACTAGGAGCAGGAGTAGGCCATCTGGCCCCTCGAGCCTGCTCCGCCATTCAATTAGATCATGGCTGATCTTTTGTGGACTCAGCTCCACTTTCCGGCCCGAACACCATAACCCTTAATCCCTTTATTCTTCAAAAAACTATCTATCTTTACCTTAAAAACATGTAATGAAGGAGCCTCAACTGCTTCACTGGGCAAGGAATTCCATAGATTCACAACCCTTTGGGTGAAGAAGTTCCTCCTAAACTCAGTCCTAAATCTACTTCCCCTTATTTTGAGGCTATGCCCCTAGTTCTGCTGTCACCCGCCAGTGGAAACAACCTGCCCGCATCTATCCTATCTATTCCCTTCATAATTTTAAATGTTTCTATAAGATCCCCCCTCATCCTTCTAAATTCCAACGAGTACAGTCCCAGTCTACTCAACCTCTCCTCATAATCCAACCCCTTCAGCTCTGGGATTAACCTAGTGAATCTCCTCTGCACACCCTCCAGTGCCAGTACGTCCTTTCTCAAGTAAGGAGACCAAAACTGAACACAATACTCCAGGTGTGGCCGCACTAACACCTTATACAATTGCAACATAACCTCTCTAGTCTTAAACTCCATCCCTCTAGCAATGAAGGACAAAATTCCATTTGCCTTCTTAATCACCTGTTGCACTTGTAAACCAATGTTAACCAGTTGCATTGTTGCCTATATACTAATTACTGTTGAATAATAGGTTATTTGTGTTAACATTTACAAACCTGGTTGCTGTACTTAATCCGGATCGAACCAAAGACTTTGGATATTTAAGTAAGTTTAATTTCACCTGTGTTGTGACCCCAGGTCAGGTGGGTCTGGAATTGGCCGCACAGCAGCCCGGGGTGTTGTGGCATTACCCAGAGATCTTTGGACCGGTAGACAGCAATGATTTGGAGTACTGTATCATGGGAGAGGCTACAGGTTTGTAATATAACAGGATAGTTCTGGAAGCTGCTGAGGCATTTCTTCAGGCCGAGGTTCATTTACAAGGCAGCACGGTAGCATTGTGGATAGCACAATCGCTTCACAGCTCCAGGGTCCCAGGTTCGATTCCGGCTTGGGTCACTGTCTGTGCGGAGTCTGCACATCCTCCCCGTGTGTGCGTGGGTTTCCTCCGGGTGCTCCGGTTTCCTCCCACAGTCCAAAGATGTGCGGGTTAGGTGGATTGGCCATGATAAATTGCCCTTAGTGTCCAAAATTGCCCTTAGTGTTGGGTGGGGTTACTGGGTTATGGGGATAGGGTGGAGGTGTTAACCTTGGGTAGGGTGCTCTTTCCAGGAGCCGGTGCAGACTCGATGGGCCGAATGGCCTCCTTCTGCACTGTAAATTCTATGATTCTATGATTCTACAAGGGCTTTCAAAAGACAACTTAATTGAATTGGAAAATGAATTAAAAATGGAAGTGCCAACTAAAGCTAAGAAGGCAGCGGTATATGATATATTGGTGTAGCATTTGGGTTTGTTAGAAACACACATTCTATAGACTCTGGAATGGTTCCTGCGGATTGGAGGGTAGCGAATGTAACTGCACAATGATGGGATGTTAGCTACAATTCCCAGCCAAGCCCCTGCTGAATAACCGATGACAGCGAGGCGGGCTTTTACAAATGGTCTGAGACGTCCTTGGCTTTTGAGGGTGAGGGGAAGTGCCAGCCACGAGTTTCTGGTCTTCATTTCTATTCCAGTGACTCGTATTGTCAATTTGTGATCATGGTTCTCCAGAATTGAAACAAATCCTCTCCCTCGGGAGTGCAGCCTGCCAAATCCGACCGTTTCGGGATACAGATCAGTGACCCTGGGGAACAAACCATTAAAGTTTCCAGACTGACCTCTGGACTGGTCTGTGCAGTGATGTTGAGATTAGCACATAGCTATTTCTGCAGGACAGGGAAAGGCTCCTTGGGGAAGAGTGGGGAGGGAGGTGGAGGGGACAGAGAGAGAGAGGGACGGTGAGGCAAGGCAGGAGGAGGCTAACTGCGAGCGGCAAAGTAGAAGAAATTTGAGAGAAGCGATTTGTTTGCCCTGAAGTTTTATTTAAAAACAAAAATGCTAATTAATTCCCCCCTCCCCAAACTAGTTGAGTGGGTCTTGAACGATGGGATTTAAGTGAACGAGACGGAAAATGTAGTCACCAGATTTCTCTTGTACATATTTATAGATCCTGGAAAAAACAACAATCAAAAACAACATTCCCGACATGCAGGAACTGAGTCGGCAGAATAGAGCCATCAGAGGGGGAACGGACACAGGGGACTGAAATGTGAAATGGCTCCAAACTCCTGAACCATTTCACTCCCGTCTTCTCTCAGCACCTCCAGCCTGTCACTTATCAAAGATTTGTCCCCAGTAAGCATTCCCTGCCAACGTTGTCCTGCAATGAATTTTTCCTGCTTTAATTACACCCCAGTTGCGACGAGTGGGAATATTACAGAACCACTGCGTACAAACATTGGAATTAGGAGCAGAAGGTTAGGGGCTGGTTTAGCTCACTGGGCTAAATCGCTGGCTTTTAAAGCAGACCAAGGCAGGCCAGCAGCACGGTTCGATTCCCGTACCAGCCTCCCCAAACAGGCGCCGGAATGTGGCGACTAGGGGCTTTTCACAGTAACTTCATTGAAGCCTACTCGTGACAATAAGCGATTTTCATTTCATTTTTCAGAAGGCCATTCAGCCCCTCCAGCCTGCTCCCCCATTCAACACGATCATGGCTGATCTGATTGTGGCTTTAACCCCACATTCCTGCTGACCCCGATAACCTTTCACCCCACCTTGTTCATCAAGAATCTATCCCGCTCTGCCTTAAAAATATTCAAAGACTCTGCTTCACTGCCTTCTGAGGAGGGAAGTTCCAGAGAGTCATGGCACTCTGAGAAACAAATTCTCCTTATCTCTGCCTTAAATGGGGGGCAGCACGGTGGCACAGTGGTTAGCATTGCTGCCTCACGGCGCTGAGGTCCCAGGTTCGATCCCGGCTCTGGGTCACTGTCCGTGTGGAGTTTGCACATTCTCCCCGTGTCTGCCAGGGTTTCACCCCCACAACCCAAAAGATGTGCAGGGTGGGTGGATTGGCCACGCTAAATTGCCCCTTCATTGGAAAAATAATTGGGTACTCTAAATTTTTTTTTTTAAATCTCTCCCTTAAATGGACGATCCTTATTTTCAAACTGCTCCTAGTTTCAGATTCCCCCACACGAGGAAACTTCCTCTCCACACAGAACATCGAACATACATACAGTGCAGAAGGAGGCCATTCAGCCCATCGAGTCTGCACCGACCCACTTAAGCCCTCACTTCCACCCTATCCCCGTAACCCAATAGCCCCTCCTGACCTTTTTGGACACCAAGGGACAATTGATCATGGCCAATCCACCTAACCTGCACGTCTTTGGACTGTGGGAGTAAACCGGAGCACCCGGAGGAAACCCACGCAGACACGGGGAGAACGTGCAGACTCCGCTCAGACAATGACCCAGCGGGGAATCGAACCTGGGACCCTGGCGCTGTGAAGTCACAGTGCTAGCCATTGTGCTACCATTGTACATTCAACTTGTCATTACCCCTCAGGATCTTAAAGGTTTCGATCAAGTTGCCTCTCCTCTTCCAAACTCCAGTGGAGACAAACCCAACCTCTCCAAACTTTCCTCATAAGACAACCCGCCCTTTTCAGGAAGACATCTTTGAACTGCTTCCAATGCTTTTATATCCTTCCTTAAGGAGACCAACACTGTACACCATTCCCCAGATGTGGTCTCACCAATACCCTGTACAACTGAAGCATAACCTCCCTACTTTTGCACTCAATTCCCCTCTCAATGAACGATAACATTCTATTACCTTCTGTTACCGGCCGTACCTCTATATCGGCCTTTGTGATCCATGCACTCGGACACCCAGATCCCTCTGCACCTCGGAGCTCAGCAATCTCTCACCGTTTAGATAATAAACTTCTTTATTCTTCCTGACAATTTCACATTTGTCCGCATGATTCTCCATTTGCCAAATTTTTGCCCATCACTTATCCTATCCATATCTCTCTGTAGCTTCCTTATGTCCTCTTCACAACTTACTTTCCTGCTCATCTTTGTGTCCTCAACAAATTTGGAAACCACATCTTCAATTCCTTGATCCAAGTTATTTATATAAATTGTAAACAACTGAGCTCCCAGCACAGATCCCGGTGGCACATCACTTGTTACATCCGACCAACCAGATAAGACCCGTTTATGCCAATTCTCTGCTTCCCCAGTAGACCCAAAATTAGGGCAGCACGGTGGCCTAGTGGTTAGCACAACCGCCTCACGGCGCTGAGGTCCCAGGTTCGATCCCGGCTCTGGGTCACTGTCCGTGTGGAGTTTGCACGTTCTCCCCGTGTCTGCGTGGGTTTCGCCCCCACAACCCAAAAAATGTGCAGAGTAGGTGGATTGGCCACGCTAAATTGCCCCTTAATTGGAAAAAATAATTGGCTAATCTAAATTTATTTTTTTAAAACTCTCTGCTTCCCCTTCTTTTTTTAATATAAATTTAGAGTACCTAATTCAATTTTTCCAATTAAGGGGCAATTTTAGCGTGATCAATCCACCTACCCTGCACATCTTTGGGTTGTTGGAGGCGAAACCCACGCAAGCACGGGGAGAATGTGCAAACTCCACATGGACAGTGACCCAGAGCCGGGATCGAACCATGGACCTCAGCGCCGTGAGACAGCAGTGCTTTCTGCCTTCCCGTGAGCTAGCCGGTCGTCAATCCATGCCAATATGTGATTCCCTACGCCATAGACTTTCATTTTCCGCAATAACTTTGATGTGGCACCTTATCAAATGTCTTCTGGAACTCTAAGTACAGTACATCCACCAGTTCCCCTGTATCCACAGCACATGTGCCTCCTTCAAATAACTCCATAAATTAAATACGATTTCCCTTTCACAAAACCATGTTGACTCTGCCTGATTGCCTTCTGAATTTTTCTAAGTGCTCTGCTATAACATCAGTAATAATGGCTTCTAACATTTTCCCCGTGACAGATGTTAGACTAAACTGTAGCTTCTACTTTCCGTCTCCCTCCTGTTTCTGAATAAAGGAGTTACATTCGATATTTTCCAATCCAATTGAACTTTTGGGAATTTAGGGAAAATTAATAACAACACATGAACTATCTCGCTAGCCACCTCTTTCAGGACTCCAGGATGAAGTCCACCAGGACCTGGGCACCGGTCTGCCGCAGACCCAACAATTTACTCAATACCCCTTCCCTGTTGATTGTAATTGACCTGATTTCCTCCCTCCCTTCCATTTCCTGATTTACAGCTAGTTCTGCGATGTTACTTGTATTGTCTACATTGAAGAGAGGCAAAGTTCTCCTGGTTTTCCATTATTAATTCTCTGACTCACTTTCTCCAGGACCAACGCTCACTTTTTAAAAAAACGATTTCCTTTTTTAAATATCTGTCGGAACTCTTACTCTCCTTCTTTATATTTTTGGCTAATTCTCTCGTACTGATTTTTCCATCCTTATTAATCTTTGAGTCATTTTTTGCTGACCTTCATTCTCTGTCCAATCATCTGACCCGCCAATCATCTTTACACAATGTTATGCTTTTTCTTTAAGTTTGATACTATCTTTAATCATTTTAGTTAACCACAGATGCTGGGTCCTCCCTTTGGAATATTATTTCACGTTCGAATTGACAGGGTGGATAGGGAGCAGCTGTTCCCCTTAGTTGAAGGGTCAGTCACGACGGAACACAAGTTCAAGGTGAGGGGCAGGAGGTATTGGCAGGATTTGAGGAAAAACCTTTTTACCCAGAGGGTGGTGACGGTCTGGAATGCACTGCCTGGGAGGGTGGTAGAGGCAAATTGCCTCACATCCTTTAAAAAGTACCTGGATGAGCACTTGGCACGTCATAACATTCAAGGCTATGGGCCACGTACTGGCAAATGGGATTAGGTAGGCAGGTCAGGTGTTTTCCATGTGTCGGTGCAGACTCGATGGGCCGAAGGGCCTCTTCTGTTCGCATTATTCTGAGATTCTGTGAATGTATCTATCCTGTGCGTTCTGGAAATATAGTTCCAACACCCTGGGCTAGTGTACGGTCAATTCCAGTCCCACAGGCCCCGGGGTCACAATACAAGTGAATTAACCAATAATTCTTATAAAAATAGGAAGTCTTTGGTCCTTGTCTGGCCAGTAATTACAGTCACCAGGTTTGTAAATATAAACACAATTACTGTTTATTTATAACAAGAACAGCAATGGAATGTGCAACAAATACAACTGGTTAACTATTACCCAATTCTTAATTCCCATTTTAACTGTCCCACCCTCTAGCCACGCACACACCAGGCAGACACAGAGGGGTGGAAAGGGTATAAAAGTGTCTTTGCTTCGGATGATGATTTTTAGCACAGCTTCCTTCACAACAAGCTGGCCGGCTGTTTGTCGCCTGGAAAGGCCTCTCTGTAGATTCATTCATTCAGGTTCTCTGTGGTTTAGAAATGCAACACTCGCAGGCTTTCTGGAGAGAGATAGCAGGTTTTGGTCCATGTTTTCTCAGCCTGAAATGGTTCTCCTGGATGGATCCATCCAGGTTCTCTGCCTGTTCAGGAATGCAGCTCAAGCAGCATCTCTGGACAGAGGGACAGCACTCACAGCAACTTTTCTGGAGGGAGTTCTTGCAGGCTCTTGCCACTGTGCTGCCTGAATCAAAACTGAAAACCTGGGGACTCTGAAAATCATTCCATTGGGATAGGATCCAATCCCACCTGTTACCGGGCAAGGCACACCCTTTTGGACCAATTCATTGACCACCAGCCAACCAATCAAACCGAGTCCCACCTCATCTCTCTCTCTGGTGCCAACACGTCTGTAGCTGCTGTTTAAACCAGCAGAGACCAGCAAAGTGATCTCTCCTGCAGATTCTGGAATCTACTGCTTGAACTAAAGGTACCGGCTACTTGTCTCAAAGACACAAGTCCATTGATCATCCATGGATCAAAAATAACAGCAATATAGAAGGAAGATGAAAGAAGTGAGTACAGGGAAATGACCCTTACAATATCCCTTTAAATCACTGCCACTACACCTCCAATGACCTATCCCTGAATCTCATTTGCAAGCTCACTTCATCAAGCTCTGCTTTTATGACATCATAATTGCCCCTGTGTAAGTTTCAAATACTAGTCTTGGACCCATTCCTCTCTCCCTCAAACTGAATATAAAATTAAATTATGATCACTGCTACCTCGGGGTGTCTTCACTGCGAGTTTATCAATGAATCCTATCCCATTGCTCACCAGGTCTACAACCGCCTGCCCTCTGGTTGGTTTCAGAATGTGCTGAAAACATTCTGGGAACTCATCTACGTCACCTTTGCCCATTGGATTTTCCAATCTACATATGGATAAAAATCCCCCATGATTATTGCTGTACCCTTCTGACAAGCTCCCATTATCTCTTCTTCCATACTCTGTCCCACTGTGTAGTCACACTGTCCCACAAGTGCCTTCTTGCTGTTATAATTTCTCATCTCAATTCAACATCCTGGTTTTAATTTGGACCATCCCACTCTATAGTTTTAAAAACATTAATTAACAGAGACATCACCCCCCCCCCCCGCACCCCCCCCCCCCGCCGCACCCCCCCCCCGCACCCCCCCCCCCCGCCGCACCCCCCCCCCCCCCGCACCCCCCCCTCCCGCCCCCCGCACCCCCCCGCCCCCCCCCCCGCCCCCCGCCCCCGCACCCCGCACCCCCCCCCCGCACCCCCCCCCCCCCCGCCCCCCCCACCTTTCCAAGCTTCCTCTCCTTCCTAAATGTCATGTATCCTTCAGTATTCAGCTCTGTCGCCCTGCAGCTATGTGTATGTAATGGGCTACTGCAGCGTGACATGTTTACATAGGCAGTTCCCATTATAAATATAGACAGAGAAATCTTTTTTTTAAATAAATTTACAGTACCCAATTCATTTTTTCCAATTAAGGGGCAATTTAGCGTGGCCAATCCACCTACCCTGCACATCTTTGGGTTGTGGGGGCGAAACCCACGCAAACACGGGGAGAATGTGCAAACTCCACACGGACAGTGACCCAGAGCCGGGATCGAACCTGGGACCTCGGCACTGTGAGGCAGCAGGGCTAACCCACTGTGCCGCCGTGCTGCCAAACATAGGAACCTTCAATGGAAAGGTAAAAAGGACATTTAAACAGAGGAGCAGGAACGTTGGGTTAGGGATGGCAGGGATCTGACGCTGTCACAGATTTGGAGCAATGGTTAGTGAGTTGCCGTCTGGTGTAGCTATTACCACAGCACATGGTCCACCCGACGATAATGATAAATCTGACACGGCCTGTTGAAGCAGCGCCTAACCAAGGCGGTATCTGCTGGAAGCCAGTTATGCAAATATCTTTACAGCCCCAATAATGGGCAGCACGGCAGCACAGTGGTTAGCACTGTTGCTTCACAGCACCAAGTCCCAGGTTCAATTCCCGGCTTGGGTCACTATCTGCGCGGAGTCTGCACGTTCTCCCCGTGTCTGCGTGGGTTTCCTCCGGGTGCTCCGGCTTCCTCCCACAAGTCCTGAAAAACGTGCTTGTTAGGTGAATTGGACATTCTGAATTCTCCCTCTGTGTACCCGAACAAGCGCCGGAATGTGGCGACGAGGGGCTTTTCACAGTAACTTCATTGCTGTGTGAATGTAAGCCTACTTGTGACACTAACAGATTATTGTTATTATGAAGCAATATTATCCCATGCTCTCGTCAGACTGCACTTTGACTTAACCAACCCCCCCCCCCCCCCCATTTCGAGAGCATCAAACAGGGACAACTGAAAAATTGAAAATGAAATGAAATGAAAATGAATTGTCACAAGTAGGCTTCAATGAAGTTACTGTGAAAAGCCCCTAGTCGCCACATTCCGGCGCCTGTCCGGGGAGGCTGGTACGGGAATTGAACCGTGCTGCTGGCCTGCTTGGTCTGCTTTAAAAGCCAGCGATTTAGCCCAGTGAGCTAAACCAGCCCCAAAATTAGTGGGTTTTGGGAGAAATCTTCCGTCAGTTGTCATTGGTGTTTGTGGGATTGATCTCTGGGTGAGATTTATGTGAATTTTAGGTTCGATTTACAGGTTGCCCAGGTTTAATCGGGAGTTTTACCTCAGCTCACAGGTTTCTTGGGGAGCCAGCTCCCTCCGATGGCTCACTCCGGAAATGCGTACGGATCACATCCACTTAAAAGTCAACAGAGCGAAGGCCGGCCCAGAGGAACCTGTGGGAACTGAAACCTTTTCTGGGCCAGGGTTAATTACTACGGCAGGTTCTAAACATCACTGACTCCGGAGTACATCTGCTTTCAAAGAAATGGCAACTGTGGTATTGGAGCGAGACACTAAAAGAAGACTTTGAGGAAGTCAGGCTTGCTTTACAATCTTCAGACTGCCTTGTCCATATCGTCCCAGAGAGAGACAATCCTAACGTGCGATTCTCCACCCTTTGGCACACGGCCAGTGTTATCGGAGGACGATGTAGACAGGTCCCTTTGCTTTTGCGTCACGAACCTGAACTGATGCTGAGAGAAAAGACTCCCAAATTGAGAAAGAGGGTCTAGCCATCATTTCCAGGGTTAAACAATTCCACCAGTATGTGTACAGGCTTTATGCTCAACACCGATCACGGACACGATTAGGATTATTTAGTGAGGACAAGCCTGTTCTTCCTATTGCATCCAGCGGTGGGCTTGACTTTGAGCAGCTGACATAGCTACGCATTCCAACACGTGACCAAATCACCGACCATGGGCCCAAATCACTGACCATGGCCCAAATCACTGACCATGTCCCCAAATCACCGACCATGGGCCCAAATCACCGACCATGGGCCCAAATCACCGACCATGGGCCCAAATCACCGACCATGGGCCCAAATCACCGACCATGGGCCCAAATCACCGACCATGGGCCCAAATCACCGACCATGGGCCCAAATCACTGACCATGGGCCCAAATCACCGACCATGGGCCCAAATCACCGACCATGGGCCCAAATCACCGACCATGGGCCCAAATCACCGACCATGGGCCCAAATCACTGACCATGGGCCCAAAATCACTGACCACATTACAAATCACTGACCACATTACAAATCACTGACCACATTACAAATCACTGACCACATTCCCAAATCACTGACCACGTCCCAAAACACTGACTACATTACAAATCACTGACCAAGTGCCCACATCACTGACCATATTACAAATCACTGACTACATTACAAATCACTGACTGCATTACAAATCACTGACCACGTCCCAAATCACTGACCACATTCTCAAATCACTGACCACATTGCCAAATCACAGACCACGAGCTCAATCACAGACCATGTCCCAAATCACTGACCATGTCCCAAATCACTGACCACGTCCCAAATCACTGACCACATTCTCAAATCACTGACCACATTGCCAAATCACAGACCACGAGCTCAAATCACAGACCATGTCCCAAATCACTGACCACGTCCCAAATCACAGACCACATCCCAAATCACAGACCTTGTCCCAAATCACAGACCATGTCCCAAATCACTGACCATGGACCCAAATCACTGACCATGTCCCCAAATCACTGACCATGTCCCAAATCACTGACCATGTCCCAAATCACAGATCTTGTCCCAAATCACAGACCACGTCCCAAATCACTGACCATGGACCCAAATCACTGACCATGTCCCAAATCACTGACCATGTCCCCAAATCACTGACCACGTCCCAAATCACCGACCATGGGCCCAAATCACTGACCATGTCCCAAATCACTGACCATGTCCCCAAATCACTGACCACGTCCCAAATCACTGACCATGGGCCCAAATCACTGACCATGTCCCAAATCACTGACCACGTCCCAAATTACAGACCACGTACCCAATCACTGACCACGTCCCAAATCACTGACCACGTCCCAAATCACTGACCACGCCACAAATCACTGACCACGTCCCAAATCACAGACCACAAGCCCAAATCACTGACCACGTCCCAAATCACAGACCACAAGCCCAAATCACTGACCAAGTCCCAAATCACTGACCACGTCCCAAATCACTGACCATGGGCCCAAATTACTGACCACGTCCCAAATCACTGACCACATCCCAAATCACAGACCACAAGCCCAAATCACTGACCACGTCCCAAATCACAGACCACGTCCCAAATCACTGACCACGTCCCAAATCACTGACCACGTCCCAAATCACAGACCAGGTGCCAAATTGAGAAATTGTTTGGTGTTCTTGTCCGGAATCTGAACAGCTGTTGAGGGTCTGGTCCAGTATACTAACAGATGTTGGGGTCTGGGCCAGTATACTAACAGATGTTGGGGTCTGGGCCAGTATACTAACAGATGTTGGGGTCTGGTTGAGTATACTAACAGATGTTGGGGTCTGGGCCAGTATACTAACAGATGTTGGGGTCTGGTCGAGTATACTAACAGATGTTGGGGTCTGGTCGAGTATACTAACAGATGTTGGGGTCTGGGCCAGTATACTAACAGATGTTGGGGTCTGGTTGAGTATACTAACAGATGTTGGGGTCTGGTCCAGTATACTAACAGATGTTGGGGTCTGGGCCAGTATACTAACAGATGTTGGGGTCTGGGCCAGTATACTAACAGATGTTGGGGTCTGGTCCAGTATACTAACAGATGTTGGGGTCTGGGCCAGTATACTAACAGATGTTGGGGTCTGGGCCAGTATACTAACAGATGTTGGGGTCTGGTTGAGTATACTAACAGATGTTGGGGTCTGGTTGAGTATGCTAACAGATGTTGGGGTCTGGTTGAGTATACTAACAGATGTTGGGGTCTGGGACAGTATACTGACAGATGTTGGGGTCTGGGCCAGTATACTAACAGATGTTGGGTCGGGTCCAGTATACTAACATATGTTGGGGTCTGGTCGAGTATACTAACAGATATTGGGGTCTGGTCCAGTATACTAACAGATGTTGGGTCGGGTCCAGTATACTAACAGATGTTGGGGTCTGGTCGAGTATACTAACAGATGTTGGGGTCTGGTTGAGTTTACTAACAGATGTTGGGGTCTGGGCCAGTATACTAACAGATGTTGGGGTCTGGGCCAGTATACTAACAGATGTTGGGATCTGGTTGAGTATACTAACAGATGTTGGGGTCTGGTTGAGTATACTAACAGATGTTGGGGTCTGGTTGAGTATACTAACAGATGTTGGGTCGGGTCCAGTATACTAACAGATGTTGGGGTCTGGGCCAGTATACTAACAGATGTTGGGGTCTGGGCCAGTATACTAACAGATGTTGGGGTCTGGGCCAGTATACTAACAGATGTTGGGGTCTGGGCCAGTATACTAACAGATGTTGGGTCTGGGCCAGTATACTAACAGATGTTGGGGTCTGGGCCAGTATACTAACAGATGTTGGGGTCTGGTTGAGTATACTAACAGATGTTGGGGTCTGGTTGAGTATACTAACAGATGTTGGGGTCTGGGCCAGTATACTGACAGATGTTGGGGTCTGGTTGAGTATACTAACAGATGTTGGGGTCTGGTTGAGTATACTAACAGATGTTGGGGTCTGGGCCAGTATACTAACAGATGTTGGGATCTGGTTGAGTATACTAACAGATGTTGGGGTCTGGTTGAGTATACTAACAGATGTTGGGGTCTGGTTGAGTATACTAACAGATGTTGGGGTCTGGGCCAGTATACTAACAGATGTTGGGATCTGGTTGAGTATACTAACAGATGTTGGGGTCTGGTTGAGTATACTAACAGATGTTGGGGGTCTGGTTGAGTATACTAACAGATGTTGGGGTCTGGGTCCAGTATACTAACAGATGTTGGGGTCTGGGCCAGTATACTAACAGATGTTGGGATCTGGGCCAGTATACTAACAGATGTTGGGGTCTGGTTGAGTATACTAACAGATGTTGGGGTCTGGTTGAGTATACTAACAGATGTTGGGGTCTGGGCCAGTATACTAACAGATGTTGGGATCTGGTTGAGTATACTAACAGATGTTGGGGTCTGGTTGAGTATACTAACAGATGTTGGGTCGGGTCCAGTATACTAACAGATGTTGGGGTCTGGGCCAGTATACTAACAGATGTTGGGATCTGGGCCAGTATACTAACAGATGTTGGGGTCTGGGCCAGTATACTAACAGATGTTGGGTCGGGTCCAGTATACTAACAGATGTTGGGGTCTGGGCCAGTATACTAACAGATGTTGGGGTCGGGTCCAGTATACTAACAGATGTTGGGGTCTGGGCCAGTATACTAACAGATGTTGGGGTCTGGGCCAGTATACTAACAGATGTTGGGGTCTGGGCCAGTATACTAACAGATGTTGGGTCTGGTTTTTTTTTTTTTTTTTAAATAATTTTTATTGAATTTTTCAAAATACAAACATTTTAACCCCCCCTACATTTACATTTAAATTATAACAAAACAAAGTCAAACCCCCCTACTTAACAAGAAAAAGAAAAAAAAAAAAAACCCCCCCCCCCCCCACCCCGCGCCCCCCCCCCCCCCCCCCCCGCCGGCGAACCGACAGTCAGACCAACTTATCATTTCTAGCAGCGTCCTCGGGCAGGCCTTGCCCGTGCCACCGCCGCTACCGTACTTCCTTCGTCGTTGTCCCCCCTCCCCCCCCCCCTCCCCCCCTCCCGCCCTCCCCTCCCCTCCCGGGTTGCTGCTGTCATGGCCTCAGTTTCTATCTCTGATCCAAGAGGTCTAGGAAGGGTTGCCATCGCCTGAAAAACCCCTGCACCGACCCTCTCAGGGCGAATTTGATCCTTTCCAATTGGATGAAGTTTGCCATGTCGTTTAACCAGGTGTTAACACTCGGAGGCCTTTCGTCCCTCCACTGAATCAGGATCCTCCTCCGAGCCACCAAGGACGCAAAGGCTAATATTCCAGCCTCCCTCGCCTCCTGTACCCCCGGTTCCACCCCAACCCCGAAGATCGCAAGTCCCCATCCTGGCTTGACCCTGGACCCCACCACTCTCGACACCGTCCCTGCCACCCCCCTTCCAGAACTCCTCCAGTGCCGGACATGCCCAAAACATATGTGCATGATTCGCAGGGCTTCCCGAACATCTAATACACCTGTCTTCACCCCCGAAAAACCGACTCATCCTTGTCCCCGTCATGTGGGCTCTATGCAGTACCTTAAATTGAATGAGACTTAGTCTCGCACATGACGACGACGAGTTGACCCTCTCCAGGGCGTCTGCCCATGTCCCGTCCTCTATCTGTTCCCCCAGCTCTAACTCCCACTTATCTTTCAGCTCCTCTACTGGTACCTCCTCCACCTCCTGCATAATCTTATAGATGTCCGAGATCTTCCCCTCCCCGACCCAGACCCCTGATAGCACCCTATCACTCACCCCCCTGTCGGGGAGCGCGGGGAACCCCGCTACCTGTCGTCTGGCAAATGCCTTCACTTGGAGGTACCTGAACGTGTTCCCCGGGGGGAGCCCAAATTTCTCCTCCAGCTCTCCCAGGCTCGCAAACCTCCCCTCTATAAACAAGTCCCTCAGTTGTCTAATACCCGCCCTCTGCCAGCTCTGGAATCCCCCTCCTGTGTTTCCCGCGCAAATCTGTGGTTCCCTCTTAGTGGTGCCCCTATCAGACCTCCCACTTCCCCCCTGTGTCGCCTCCACTGCCCCCAGATCTTGAGGGTGGCCGCCACCACCGGGCTCGTGGTATACCTCGTGGGAGGGAGCGGCCATGGTGCCGTTACCAGTGCCCCTAAGCTTATGTTGCCGCAGGACGCCCTCTCCATGCGCTTCCAGGCTGCCCCCTCCCCTTCCATCATCCACTTTCGTACCATCGATGTATTTGCCGCCCAGTAATATCCTGAAAGGTTGGGTAACGCCAGCCCTCCACTATCCCTACTCCGCTCCAAAAAGACCCTTCTAACTCTCGGGGTGCCATGTGCCCACACATACCCCATGATACTACTCGTTACCTTCTTGAAAAAGGCCCTGGGGAGGAAGATGGGCAGACACTAGAACAAAAACAAGAACCTCGGGAGGACCGTCATTTTAACTGACTGCACCCTCCCTGCCAGCGACAGCGGCACCATGTCCCACCTCTTAAACTCCTCCTCCATCTGTTCCACCAGTCTGGAAAAGTTCAACTTGTGGAGGGTCCCCCCAGTTCTTTGCCACCTGCACCCCCAAATACCTAAAACTTTTAACTGCTCTTTTGAAGGGGAGCCTCCCAATTCCCTCCCCTTGGTCTCCCGGGTGTATTACAAAGACCTCACTTTTCCCCAGATTTAATTTATATCCCGAAAAGTCCCCGAACTCCGCTAGTATCCCCATTACCTCCGGCATTCCCCCCTCGGGTCTGCCCATACAACAACAAATCATCCGCATAGAGCGAGACCCGATGTTCCTCCCCTCCCCTTGTCAGTCCTCTCCACCCCCCTGAACCCCTCAGTGCCATCGCCAACGGCTCAATCGCTAATGCAAAGAGTAAGGGAGATAGGGGACATCCCTGCCTAGTACCTCGATGGAGCCCAAAATATTCTGACCTCCTCCCGTTTGTTACCACACTTGCCATCGGAGCTGAATAGAGCAGTTTTACCCACTTGATAAATCCCTCCCCAAACCCAAACCTTTCCAACGTCTCCCACAAGTATTCCCACTCCACCCTGTCAAATGCCTTCTCCGCGTCCAGCGCTACCACTATCTCCGCCTCCCCTTCCACTGCTGGCATCATAATCACATTTAACAATCTCCGGACATTTGTGTTAAGTTGGCGTCCCTTCACGAACCCCGTCTGGTCTTCATGGACTACCCCTGGCACACAGTCCTCTATCCTGGTTGCCAGGACCTTTGCTAACAGCTTGGCATCTACATTTAAGAGGGAGATAGGCCTGTAGGACCCGCACTGGACCGGGTCCTTGTCCCGCTTCAAAATCAAGGAGATCAGGGCCTGCGACATTGTTGGAGGCAGAACCCCCCCCTCGCGCGCCTCATTGAAGGCTCGCACCAGCACTGGACCCACCAAGTCCACAAATTTCCTGTAAAACTCCACCGGGAACCCATCCGGCCCCGGCGCCTTCCCCGCCTGCATCTGGCCTATCCCTTTAATTAGCTCCTGCAGCTCTATCGGCGCCCCCAACCCTTCCACCAGCTCCTCCTGTACCTTTGGGAACCCCAATTTGTCGAGAAAGTTCTTCATTCCCCCTCTCCTCTTCGGCGGTTCAGACCTATACAATTCCCTATAGAAGTCCCTAAAGACCCTATTCACCTCTTGCCCCTTCTGCACTACATCCCCACCCCTCTCTCTCACTCCCCCAATCTCTCTGGCTGCATCTCGCTTACGAAGCTGGTGTGCCAGCATCCTGCTCGCCTTTTCCCCGTACTCATACGCCGCACCCTGCGCCCTTCTCCACTGCATTTCCGCCTTCCTAGTGGTCAGTAGGTCGAACCTGGCCTGCAGCTACGCCGCTCCCTTAATAGCCCCTCCTCTGGCGCCGCCGCGTATTTCCTATCTACTTCTAGGAGCTCCCCCACCAGCCTCTCCCTTTCCTGCCTCTCCTTCCTCTCTCTGTGTGCCCTTATGGAGATCAGCTCTCCTCTAATCACTGCTTCAAGGCCTCCCAGACCGTCCCCACCTGCACCTCACCTGTGTCATTCGTACCCAGATAGTTCTCAATGCCCGTTCTCACCCTTCTGCACACCTCTTCGTCCGCCAACAGCCCTACATCCAGGCGCCACAACGGGCGTTGGTCCCGCGCCTCCCCCATGTCCACGTCCACCCAATGTGGTGCATGGTCCGATATCGCAATGGCCGAGTACTCCGTGTCCTGCACTCTCGGTATCAGCCCCCTGTTCAATACGAAAAAAATCGATCCTAGAGTACACTCTGTGGACGTGGGAGAAAAAAGAATACTCCCTCGCCCTAGGCCTACCAAATCTCCATGGGTCTACCCCTCCCATCTGCTCCATGAACCCCCTTAACACCTCTGCCGCTGCCGGCCTCCTATTCGTCCTGGAACTCGATCTATCCAGCCCAGGGTCTAACACCGTATTAAAGTCCCCTCCCATGATCAGGCCCCCTGCCTCCAGTCCCGGGATGAGGCCCAGCAGGCGCCTCATAAAACCCGCGTCGTCCCAGTTCGGGGCATACACATTTACCAGTACCACACTCTCTCCCTGCAGCCTACCCCTCACCATCACGTACCTGCCCTCCTTGTCTGCCACCACCTCTGCCGCCACAAACGACACTCTCTTTCCCACCAAAATCGCCACCCCCCCGGTTCTTGATATCCAAGCCTGAGTGGAACACCTGTCCCACCCACCCCCTTCTCAGGCGGACCTGATCTGCTACCCTCAAATGAGTCTCCTGCAGCATTGCTACATCAGCCTTCAGTCCCTTCAGGTGTGAGAAGACCCTTGATCTTTTGACCGGCCCATTCAGCCCCCTTACGTTCCACGTGATCAATCGGGTCGCAGAGCGACCCGTCCCTACTCCCTGTCGATTAGCCATGTCTTGTCCCTTGCTCGCCCCGTTCATCCCTTCTTTTCTGACCCGCTTCCCATAGCGATGGCCCCCCCCCCCCCCCCCCCCCCCCACCCCCCCCGGCTCTCCCTTCTCGTCCCTGGTCTTTCTAGCAGCAACCCGGTGTCCCCCCCCAGTCCCCCCCCCTTCCCCCCCCCCCCCCCCCCCCCCCCCCCCCCCCCCCCCCCCTGGCTAGGACCCCTCCTAGCCGCGATGTACCCCACATCGTACTCCCGAGAGTCAGCTGGTCTCCGCTGACCCGGCTGCTCCTGCCACATTCCGACTCCTCCCGGTTCACCCCATCTGCGCCCGTGAAAGATCCCCTTAAAACCCCCGAGAAAGACCCGCATAATCAACCCGCTCCCCCCCGTCCCGTCTCCCCAACTTAACGATATAAATACAAATACCCAATGGCAACTAAATACATAAATACTTAACTACATACTTAAATAACAAAATAATTAACTAACTATCAACTAACAGTGTGCCCAACCATCACCCTCCATCAAACAGTATAAATAACCGCAGATAACCATAACCCGAAAAGAAAAAAAGAACAAAAAACCCCCCCAAGCACCCAAAGAAAAAGGGTAAGAGGGGTAAATAACTAAGGGAAATTGGAAACGGGAAAAAACACCCATAAGAAGCCAACGACCCACAATAGAGATTTCAACAGTACAAATATACAGAAACACCCAACAACTCGAAACCTTCAAATATTCAGAAAAGTCAACCGTTCGAGAAAAAACACCCCAAACACTCCACGAAACTGTTACCCAGTTCCGACCTGGCCTGAAAAAGAAAAGGGCCACTTGCACAATCAAGAGTCCCCCGGCGGCTACGACCGCCGGTGCTCCCAGGTTTTAGTTCGTGTCCAACTTTTCCTCTTGTACAAAGGTCCAGGCCTCCTCTGGGGACTCGAAATAATGATGTTGGTCCTTGTAGGTGACCCACAAGCGCGCCGGTTGCAACATTCCAAATTTGATCTTTTTCGCGTGTAGCACCGCCTTTGTCCGGTTGTACCGGGCCCGCCGCTTTGCCACCTCCGCACTCCAGTCCTGGTACACCCTTACCGTCGAGTTCTGCCACTTGCTGCTTTTCTCCCTTTTAGCCCACCTCAGGACTTTCTCTCGATCACTTAGCCGCTGGAACCGCACCAGCACCGCCCTCGGGGGCTCGTTTGCCCTAGGCCTCCTGGCCATGACCCGGTATGCCTCTTCCAATTCCAGGGGCGCCGGACCGGCCCCTTCCCCCATCAGGGAGCTCAACATCTCCGCCACATATCCCGGGAGATCCGGCCCCTCCAGGCCTTCTTCCAGGCCCAGGATCCTCAAATTTTTCCTCCTCATCCGAGTGTCCAGCTCCTCGAAGCGGCTCTGCCACTTCATGTGGAGTGCCTCGTGCACCTCCACCTTTGCCCCGATGACTGTGGCCTCCTCCTCCCTCGCGGCCATCTCCTGCTGCAGATCTTTAATCGACGCCTCTTGGATCGCCTGGGCTCCCACCAACCTGGTGGCCGTCGCGTTCATGGACTCTAAGAGTTCCACTTTCATCTCCGTGAAAAAACGGAGGAGAGCGGCCTGCTGCTCCTCCGCCCATTTCTTCCACTCCTCCGGTGCACCGCCGGCCGCCATTTTGATTTTCTTCCCCCGCTTTTTTTGGGGAGCTGCTGCCGTTTTTCTTGCCGCTCCACTCCGGGTACCGACCATAAAATCGGTCTAGCTCTCCTCAGGGGACCTTCCCCCACCGGGATTCGTTTTTTCAGCGCCGTTGGGGCCCTCCAATTGGCCCAAAAACACCTTTGTTGCAGGAGCTTCCAAATGTGCGGCTTAGCTAGTCATAGCCGCAACCGGACCCCATGTTGGGTCTGGTTGAGTATACTAACAGATGTTGGGGTCTGGGCCAGTATACTAACAGATGTTGGGGTCTGGGCCAGTATACTAACAGATGTTGGGGTCTGGGCCAGTATACTAACAGATGTTGGGTCTGGTTGAGTATACTAACAGATGTTGGGGTCTGGTTGAGTATACTAACAGATGTTGGGGTCTGGTCCATGTTGTTCCAATAGGAACTGGATCAGATGTCTGCACTAACGCACCTTCTGAAACGAGAAACCATCCGACTGCTGCTCGAGACATCGCAGAGCCAGTCAGCGAGCCGGGGAGCTCTCAGAGAATTCGATACTCTCCTGCTCGGCTGAAAGTTTGAGCGACTGTCCTGTGTTACCCCACCAGGTTTGTATAAACGGTCAATTCTTGTAAAGATCCGTCTGTTCAGAAATAGTGAAGTAGAGAACTTCAAAGGGGAGGGAGATGTGGCAGAGGGAGTGGCAGCGGAGGGGAGTCCAAGTTTGCCGAGTGACCAGTCAGCTGATGCCCGAGCAGTCAAAGGTTAAAGTGGCATCTGGCGTCCTCCCTTGTATACCGTTTAACTCAAATAAAGAATTTTGTTAACTTTCCCTGCCAAGTAGTTGTTGGGCCTCGCAGCACCTGCACACACCAACTCATACATTACTATTAAACTTGCTGCTCGATCAGTCCCAGCCCACAAACACTGTCAGCTTACACCCAAACCCACAGATACCAACCGCAATCAAGTACACAGACATACACATGGATGAGTGTGCACATACATATAGTTACTTGTATACATTGTTATGACCAGGTTATGAGGGATAAACCCACTCCTCTCTTTGTCCCACTCCTGGATTGGTTATAGAAGAGTTTCAATTTTAAAAAGTGATATTGGCAATTCAACATTATGTATACAGCGGCACAGTAGCACAGTGGTTAGCACAGTTGCTTCACAGCACCAGGGCCCCAGGTTCATTTCCCGGTTCAGATCACTGTCTGTGCGGAGTCTGCACGTTCTCCCCGTGTCTGCGTGGGTTTCCTCCGGGTGCTCCGGTTTCCTCCCACAAGTCCCGAAAGACGTGCTGTTGGGTGAATTGGACATTCTGAATTCTCCCTCTGTGTACCCAAACAGGCACCGGAATGTGGCGACTAGGGGCTTTTTCACAGTAACTTCATTGCAGTGTTAATGTAAGCCTACTGGTGACAATAAAGATCATCATGTGAAGTCAGGCTGGCACGGTTAGCACTGCTGCCTCACGGGGGCAGCATGGTGGCGCAGTGGTTAGCACTGCTGCCTCACGGCGCTGAGGAGCTCGGTACGATTCCTGCTCTGGGTCACTGTCCCTGTGGAGTTTGCACATTCTCCCTGTGTTTGCGTGGGTTTCACCCCCACAACACAAAGATGTGCAGGGTAGGTGGATTGGCTTCGCTAAATTGCCCTGGAATTGCAAATTTTAACAAAATAATTTAAAAGGTAAAATCACCACAGTCCCAGATGACCATAGGCTGCTCCCCCCCTTTGAGGGGGGAGAACGGACTGGTGGTAATTTAACCTGAGGATCACCTCACCTCAGTCAAGTGGATTTGAGTGCTCTTTCAGAGGGTTATTGTGAACGCGATGGGCGGAATGGCCTCTTCCTGCACTGCGGGGATTCTATACTTAACTGTGTCTCGCTAAATGTGAGAAATTAATCAGCCAGTTTCCTTGATCAACTTGTGAAAAGTTTGTTTTATTCAAACTCAATCGAGTAAAGATACAGAAATAAATAAATGGTTTAAAATGTATAAATATGTCCAGCTATTGACTAACCCAAAATCACACAGACAATCCCTCCAAGCAGGTTAAAATGTAAAACTTTAGAGTGTCAGACATTGAAAACTTTTTTAAAATGTTTTTATTGGGGTTAATACATGATAAATACAGAGAGAAACAAAAAAAAGAGGAAGTAAAAACACATCGCAGTAAAGGGGCTAACACATCGCAGTAAAGGGGGCTAACACATCGCAGTAAAGGGGGCTAACACATCGCAGTAAAGGGGGCTAACACATCGCAGTAAAGGGGGCTAACACATCGCAGCAAAGGGGGCTAACACATCGCAGTAAAGGGGCTAACACATCGCGGTAAAGGGGGCTAACACATCGCAGTAAAGGGGGCTAACACATCGCAGTAAAGGGGGCTAACACATCGCAGTAAAGGGGGCTAACACATCGCAGTAAAGGGGCTAACACATCGCAGTAATGGGGGCTAACACATCGCAGTAAAGGGGGCTAACACATCGCAGTAAAGGGGCTAACACATCGCAGTAAAGGGGGCTAACACATCGCAGTAAAGGGGCTAACACATCGCAGTAAAGGGGCTAACACATCGCAGTAAAGGGGGCTAACACATCGCAGTAAAGGGGCTAACACATCGCAGTAAAGGGGCTAACACATCGCAGTAAAGGGGCTAACACATCGCAGTAAGGGGGCTAACACATCGCAGTAAAGGGGCTAACACATCGCAGTAAAGGGGGCTAACACATCGCAGTAAAGGGGCTAACACATCGCAGTAAAGGGGCTAACACATCGCAGTAAAGGGGGCTAACACATCGCAGTAAAGGGGGCTAACACATCGCAGTAAAGGGGCTAACACATCGCAGTAAAGGGGCTAACACATCGCAGTAAAGGGGGCTAACACATCGCAGTAAAGGGGGCTAACACATCGCAGTAAAGGGGACTAACACATCGCAGTAAAGGGGGCTAACACATCGCAGTAAAGGGGGCTAACACATCGCAGTAAAGGGGCTAACACATCGCAGTAAAGGGGCTAACACATCGCAGTAAAGGGGACTAACACATCGCAGTAAAGGGGGCTAACACATCGCAGTAAAGTGGGCTAACACATCGCAGTAAAGGGGGCTAACACATCGCAGCAAAGGGGCTAACACATCGCAGTAAAGGGGGCTAACACCCCCCCCCTTCTCATTTTTTTAATGCAAAATAAAACGGACTGCAAGGGAAGGGACCATCTGGGTGGTGCCCCTGATGTCACTCGCATCTCCTGGTCGTTTTTCTTTGTGATTTTATGCACGTGCCTCAGCTTTTGCCGTCCGTCGTTCCTTCTTCCAGTTCGTTCTTTCTCTCTTTCGCCTTGCTGTGCTTGCCGTGGCTGTTTCCTGCGCTCTCCCCTCCACTGTTCTCCTGCCTTCGTCCTCCCTAACCCGTCCCACCCTCCCGCCCCTTTCTTTTGCTGTTTGGCTACTCCCTGTTGCTCCACCACCCCGCCTGCACCCCCCCCCCCCCCCACCTCCCCCAAAGCCCTCCCTCTCCTCTCATGTCCTGGCTACTTGTTTATTTATGTGTTGGCCACAAACGGGTCCCAGAACAGTTGGGTGAATGGCTCCCATGTTTCGAAGAAGCCAGCTTCTGACCCTCGGCTGGTGAGTTTGATGTTCTCCATTTGGAGAGATTCTGAGAGGTCGGACAGCCAGTCTGTAGCTTTGGGTGGTGCTGCTGACCGCCAGCCGAACAGGATTCTGCGGCAGGGCAATCAGGGAGGCAAAGGCATCCGCCCTCCTCCCCATGAAGAGGTCTGGCTGGTCTGATACCCTGAAGACCGCCACTTTTGGGCACGGCTCCACCTTCATCCCCACCACACTGGACATTGCCTCGAAGAAGGCTGTCCAGTACCCAGCAAGTCTAGGGCATGTGGGCGTGGTCGGCCGGGCCTCCTTGGCACCGTTCACATCTATCCTCCACCTCCGGGAAGAACCTGCTCATTCGGATTCTGGTCAAGTGGGCTCTATGGGGCAGCACGGTGGCACAGTGGGTTAGCACTGCAGCCTCACGGCGCTGAGGTCCCAGGGTCGATCCCGGCTCAGGATCACTATCTGTGTGGAGTTTGCACATTCTCCCCGTGTTTGTGTGGGTTTCAAAAATGTGCAAGCTAGGTGGATTGGCTACACTAAATTGCCCCTTAATTGGAAAAAATGAATTGGGTACTCTAAAATTTAAAAAAAAAGTGGGCTCTATGTACCACTTTTAGCTGCGTTAAGTTGAGCCTTGCCCATGTGGAGGGAGAGTTGACCCCCTGCAGTGCTTCGCTCCAGAGTCCCCACCCTATTTCGACCCACTTCCTCCTCATCGGGTCCAGTACCGTGTCGGGCCTCTCGGTTGTTCGTACATGTCGCGAAACAGTTCCCTCTACCGCGAATGTCTGCATCCAGTAGTTCTTCGAGTAGCATCCGCCGCAGAGACATTGTACCTAGTCCTAGGCTGCAATCTGTTGTGCTGAATGAATGAGAGAGAGAAAAACCCCTGCCTTTAATTCAGATCTGTAGTTTGGGAATCAGTATTCCTGAGGGCTTTGCGATGTCTGAGCCTGTACAGGCAGCACACGCACAGTTTATCCGCACCTTCTGCAGAGGAAAGCAGCCAGTGAAACACCATCAAAACGTGAATCTGGAGCTCAGGCGACCTGAACAGAAACTCCATTCAAGAGAAGATATTCCAGAGAGCAGGACCTGAGGGAAGGTCACAAACCAGGCCCCAAACCGTACAGCCAAAGGACCTGAAATTGTGCTCAGAAAGCATTAGTGTACTGGGAGGTCCAAGGGAAAATAATCTGGGACGGTGAAATTGAAACCCTGGAGGTGGATCCTGGTTGAAACCATCCGAGCAGGAGCCACATTTGGAAAGAATTCAAGGAACTTCCTCAAACCCGGAGACTAAAAACCCTCACGGGAAAGAGAGTTTCAGTGAAACCAGTTGACTCGAAGTGTGGCAAGTGTTTGTGTGGGTTGTGGAGAAATCTGTACAATCTGCCTTGGTCGCAGTTGTACTTTGGAGTGTGGTGCGCCTGACCACAGTTCACTAGTTGGCTAACATGCACCGCATTCTTACCCCACATACTAGAGTATAAGATAGACATGGTGAATTTTTATGTGTCTACAAAGATATAGCTGGAGTGAAGGAATAGTGAACATTTGAATAATTTATTTGTTTTGAGATATTTCCAACCGTTGCTTCAGGTGCAATGTAGTTTATTTTTCTTGTTTAATTGACGTTTTATTCTTTGTGTTTCAACCTCAATCTGCAAATTTGTTCAGTAACTTACCTCCACTGTTTGGATAAAAGGCGTAATCTATCAAGCCAGACTCTCACTGCCATCTGACCTTGTCCACTATTATCATATTCTCATTTCTCTCGGAAAATCCTCCTTTATGAACTCTTGACTTGAAGCAATAAGGCTTCTGGTAGGTTTCCAAATCACAAACAGCACAGCTTCAATTTTTTTTTTTTTTTTCTTTTTTTTTTAAATTTAGAATATCCAATTCATTTTTTCAAATTAAGGGGCAATTTAACATGGCCAATCCACCTAACCTGCACATCTTTGGGTTGTGGGGGTGAAACCCACGCAGACACGGGGAGAATGTGCAAACTCCACACGGACAGTGACCCAGGGCCGGGATTCGAACCCGGGTCCTCAGCGCCGTAGGCAGCAATGCTAACCACTGCGTCACCGTGCCGCCCTGCTCAGCTTCGATAAGAGGTTCCCAAGAGAGATCGAAAAGGTCTGGTCCTTGTGGCAGCCTCTCTGGCTTGAGGTCAAATCAAGTATATATTACATCGAAAAGCAGGATTCCTTGTGGTTACGCTTTGGGTGCATCTCAGCCACTGTCTCAGAGAGTTCCATTGTCTCCATCTCCCCATAAAGCAACCTCATAGCTGTGTGGCCAGTATCCTCTGCTTAACCAAAGTGTTCTTTTCAAAAAGAACAAAGAAAAGTACAGCACAGGAACAGGCCCTTCGGACCTCCAAGCCTGCGCCGACCATGCTGCCCGTCTAAACTAAAATCTTCAACACTTCCTGGGTCCGTATCGCTCTATTCCCATCCTATTCATGTATTTATCAAGATGCCCCTTAAACGTCACTATCGTCCCTGCTTCCACCACCTCCTCCGGCAGCGAGTTCCAGGCACCCACTACCCTCTGTGTAAAAAAAACCTGCCTCGTACATCTCCTCTAAACCTTGCCCCTCGCACCTTAAACCTATGCCCCTAGTAATTGACCCCTCTACCCTGGGGAAAATGTCTCTGACTATCCACTTTGTCCATGGCCCTCATAATTTTGTAGACCTCTATCAGGTCGCCCCTCAACCTACGTCGTTCCAGTGAGAACAAACCGAGTTTATTCAACCGCTCCTCATAGCTAATGCCCTCCATACCAGGCAACATCCTGGTAAATCTCAGGGTGGAAGGTGTGCATCTTCACAACAGATGCAAAGGTCAGGACTTAACATCAATCTTGATCTTAACTTAATCTTGAAGGGTGTCAGGCACCAGGATGCCTGTACTTGTCCGCACCTCTGGATATGGTCAATGCATCACTGCGGCCTGTGTAGACGATCAATGCATCACTGCGCCCTGTGTAGACGGTCAATGCATCACTGCGCCCTGTGTAGACGGTCAATGCATCACTGCGCCCTGTGTAGACGGTCAATGCATCACTGCGCCCTGTGTAGACGATCAATGCATCACTGCGTCCTGTGTAGATGGTCAATGCATCACTGCGGCCTGTGTAGACGGTCAATGCATCATTGCGCCCTGTGTAGACGGTCAATGCATCACTGCGGCCTGTGTAGACGGTCAATGCATCACTGCAGCCTGTGTAGACGGTCAATGCATCACTGCGGCCTGTGTAGACGGTCAATGCATCACTGCGTCCTGTGTAGACGGTCAAATCATCACTGCGCCTTGTGTAGACGGTCAATGCATCACTGTGCCCTGTATAGATGGTCAATGCATCATTGCGGCCTGTGTAGGCCGTCTATGCATCACTGCGTCCTGTGTAGACGGTCTATGCATCACTGCGCCATGTAGACGGTCAATGCATCACTGAGCACTGTGTAAACGGTCAATGCATCACTGCGCCGTGTAGACGGTCAATGCATCACTGAGCCGTGTGTAGACGGTCAATGCATCACTGCGCCGTGTAGACGGTCAATGCATCACTGAGCCGTGTGTAGACGGTCAATGCATCACTGCGTCCTGTGCAGACTGTCAATGCATCACTGTGGTCTGTGTACACGGTCAATGCATCACTGCGCCCTGTGTAGACGGTCAATGCATCAATGCGCCCCGTGTAGATGGTCAATGCATCACTGCGTCCTGTGTAGACGGTCAATGCATCACTGCGTCCTGTGTAGACGGTCAATGCATCATTGCGCCCTGTGTAGACGGTCAATGCATCACTGCGGCCTGTGTAGACGGTCAATGCATCACTGCGCCCTGATTAGACGGTCAATGCATCACAGCGTCCTGTGTAGACTGTCAATGCATCACTGCGGCCTGTGTAGACGGCCAATGCATCACTGCGCCCTGTGTAGACGGTCAATGCATCACTGCGCCCTGTGTAGACGGTCAATGCATCACTGCGCCCTGTGTAGACGGCCAATGCATCACTGCGCCCTGTGTAGACGGTCAATGCATCACGGCGCCCTGTGTAGACGGTCAATGCATCACTGCGGCCTGTGTAGACGGTCAATGCATCACTGCGCCCTGTATAGACGGTCAATGCATCACAGCGTCCTGTGTAGACTGTCAATGCATCACTGCGGCCTGTGTAGACGATCAATGCATCACTGCG
>NC_052176.1:70727-107753 GCF_902713615.1 Scyliorhinus canicula | reverse complement strand
CCTGTCTCCGTGCTCTCTCCCAAGCTCTGTGTCTGAGCTCTCTCCCAATCCCTGTCTCCACTCACTCTCCCAATCCCTGTCTCCACGTTCTCTCCCAAGCTCTGTGTCTGAGCTCTCTCCCAATCCCTGTGTCCGCACTCTTTCCCAATCCCTGTATACGCGCTCTCTCCCAATCCCTGTGTCCGCGCTCTCTAACCAATCCCTGTCTCCACACACTCTCCCAATCCCTGTCTCCGTGCTTCTCTCCCACTCCCTGTCTCCGCGCTCTCTCCCAATCCCTGTGTCTGCACTCTCTCCCAATCCCTGTCTCTGTGCTCTCTCCCAATCCCTGTGTCCGCGCTCTCTCCCACTCCCTGTCTCCGTGCTCTCTCCCAATCCCTGTCTCTGTGCTCTCTCCCAATCCCTGTGTCCGCGCTCTCTCCCACTCCCTGTCTCCGTGCTCTCTCCCAATCCCTGTGTCCGCGCTCTCTCCCAATCCCTGTGTCTGGGCTCTCTCCCAATCCCTGTGTCCGGGCTCTCTCCCAATCCCTGTCTCTGTGCTCTCTCCCAATCCCTGTGTCTGCACTCTCTCCCAATCCCTGTCTCTGTGCTCTCTCCCAATCCCTGTGTCTGGGCTCTCTCCCAATCCCTGTGTCCGTGCTCTCTCCCAATCCCTGTCTCCGTGCTCTCTCCCAATCCCTGTGTCTGGGCTCTCTCCCAATCCCTGTGTCCGCACTCTCTCCCAATCCCTGTCTCCGTGCTCTCTCCCAATCCCTGTGTCTGGGCTCTCTCCCAATCCCTGTGTCCGCGCTCTCTCCCAATCCCTGTGTCCGCGCTCTCTCCCAATCCCTGTGTCCGCGCTCTCTCCCAATCCCTGTGTCCGCGCTCTCTCCCAATCCCTGTCTCCGCGCTCTCTCCCAATCCCTGTGTCTGTGCTCTCTCCCAATCCCTGTGTCTGGGCTCTCTCCCAATCCCTGTGTCCGCGCTCTCTCCCAATCCCTGTGTCCGGGCTCTCTCCCAATCCCTGTGTCTGGGCTCTCTCCCAATCCCTGTCTCTGTGCTCTCTCCCACTCCCTGTCTCCGCGCTCTCTCCCAATCCCTGTGTCTGCACTCTCTCCCAATCCCTGTGTCTGCGCTCTCTCCCAATCCCTGTCTCCGTGCTCTCTCCCAATCCCTGTGTCTGGGCTCTCTCCCAATCCCTGTGTCCGCGCTCTCTCCCAATCCCTGTGTCCGCGCTCTCTCCCAATCCCTGTGTCCGCGCTCTCTCCCAATCCCTGTGTCTGGGCTCTCTCCCAATCCCTGTGTCTGGGCTCTCTCCCAATCCCTGTGTCTGGGCTCTCTCCCAATCCCTGTGTCCGCGCTCTCTCCCAATCCCTGTGTCCGCCCTCTCTCCCAATCCCTGTGTCTGGGCTCTCTCCCAATCCCTGTGTCTGGGCTCTCTCCCAATCCCTGTGTCCGCGCTCTCTCCCAATCCCTGTGTCCGCGCTCTCTCCCAATCCCTGTGTCCGCGCTCTCTCCCAATCCCTGTGTCCGCGCTCTCTCCCAATCCCTGTGTCTGGGCTCTCTCCCAATCCCTGTGTCCGTGCTCTCTCCCAATCCCTGTGTTTGGGCTCTCTCCCAATCCCTGTGTCTGGGCTCTCTCCCAATCCCTGTGTCCGCGCTCTCTCCCAATCCCTGTGTCTGGGCTCTCTCCCAATCCCTGTGTCCGGGCTCTCTCCCAATCCCTGTGTCCGCGCTCTCTCCCAATCCCTGTGTCCGCGCTCTCTCCCAATCCCTGTGTCCGCGCTCTCTCCCAATCCCTGTGTCTGGGCTCTATCCCAATCCCTGTGTCTGGGCTCTCTCCCAATCCCTGTGTCCGCGCTCTCTCCCAATCCCTGTGTCCGCGCTCTCTCCCAATCCCTGTGTCTGGGCTCTCTCCCAATCCCTGTGTCCGCGCTCTCTCCCAATCCCTGTCTCCGCGCTCTCTCCCAATCCCTGTGTCTGGGCTCTCTCCCAATCCCTGTGTCCGCCCTCTCTCCCAATCCCTGTGTCTGGGCTCTCTCCCAATCCCTGTGTCTGGGCTCTCTCCCAATCCCTGTGTCCGCGCTCTCTCCCAATCCCTGTGTCTGGGCTCTCTCCCAATCCCTGTGTCCGCCCTCTCTCCCAATCCCTGTGTCTGCGCTCTCTCCCAATCCCTGTGTCCGGGCTCTCTCCCAATCCCTGTGTCTGGGCTCTCTCCCAATCCCTGTGTCCGCGCTCTCTCCCAATCCCTGTGTCTGGGCTCTCTCCCAATCCCTGTGTCCGCCCTCTCTCCCAATCCCTGTGTCTGCGCTCTCTCCCAATCCCTGTGTCCGGGCTCTCTCCCAATCCCTGTGTCCGCCCTCTCTCCCAATCCCTGTGTCTGGGCTCTCTCCCAATCCCTGTGTCTGGGCTCTCTCCCAATCCCTGTGTCCACGCTCTCTCCCAATCCCTGTGTCTGGGCTCTCTCCCAATCCCTGTCTCCGCGCTCTCTCCCAATCCCTGTGTCTGGGCTCTCTCCCAATCCCTGTGTCTGGGCTCTCTCCCAATCCCTGTGTCCGGGCTCTCTCCCAATCCCTGTGTCCGCGCTCTCTCCCAATCCCTGTGTCCGCGCTCTCTCCCAATCCCTGTGTCTGGACTCTCTCCCAATCCCTGTGTCCGCGCTCTCTCCCAATCCCTGTGTCTGGGCTCTCTCCCAATCCCTGTGTCCGCGCTCTCTCCCAATCCCTGTGTCCGCGCTCTCTCCCAATCCCTGTGTCCGCGCTCTCTCCCAATCCCTGTGTCCGCGCTCTCTCCCAATCCCTGTGTCCGCGCTCTCTCCCAATCCCTGTATCCGGGCTCTCTCCCAATCCCTGTGTCCGCGCTCTCTCCCAATCCCTGTGTCCGCGCTCTCTCCCAATCCCTGTGTCCACGCTCTCTCCCAATCCCTGTGTCTGGGCTCTCTCCCAATCCCTGTCTCCGTGCTCTCTCCCAATCCCTGTGTCCGCGCTCTCTCCCAATCCCCGTGTCCACGCTCTCTCCCAATCCCTGTGTCCGCGCACTCTCCCAATCCCTGTGTCTGGGCTCTATCCCAATCCCTGTGTCTGGGCTCTCTCCCAATCCCTGTGTCTGGGCTCTCTCCCAATCCCTGTGTCCGCACTCTCTCCCAGTCCCTGTGTCTGCGCTCTCTCCCAATCCCTGTGTCTGGGCTCTCTCCCAATCCCTGTGTCCGCGCTCTCTCCCAATCCCTGTGTCCGCGCTCTCTCCCAATCCCTGTGTCTGGGCTCTCTCCCAATCCCTGTGTCTGGGCTCTCTCCCAATCCCTGTGTCTGGGCTCTCTCCCAATCCCTGTCTCCGTGCTCTCTCCCAATCCCTGTGTCCGTACTCTCTCCCAATCCCTGTGTCCGTGCTCTCTCCCAATCCCTGTGTCCGTACTCTCTCCCAATCCCTGTCTCCGCCCTCTCTCCCAATCCCTGTGTCTGGGCTCTCTCCCAATCCCTGTGTCTGGGCTCTCTCCCAATCCCTGTGTCCGCGCTCTCTCCCAATCCCTGTGTCCACGCTCTCTCCCAATCCCTGTGTCCGCGCTCTCTCCCAATCCCTGTGCCCGCGCTCTCTCCCAATCCCTGTGCCCGCGCTCACTCCCAATCCCTGTCTCCGTGCTCTCTCCCAATCCCTGTGTCCGCGCTCTCTCCCAATCCCCGTCTCCGCGCTCTCTCCCAATCCCTGTGTCCGCGCTCACTCCCAATCCCTGTGCCCGCGCTCACTCCCAATCCCTGTCTCCGTGCTCTCTCCCAATCCCTGTGTCTGGGCTCTCTCCCAATCCCCGTCTCCGCGCTCTCTCCCAATCCCTGTGTCCGTACTCTCTCACAATCACTGTGTCCGTACTCTCTCCCAATCCCTGTGTCCGCGCCCTATCCCAATCCCTGTCTCCGCGCTCTCTCCCACTCCCTGTCTCCGCGCTCTCTCCCACTCCCTGTCTCCGTGCTCTCTCCCAGTCCCTGTCTCTGTTCCCTCTCCCAATCCCTGTCTCCACACTCTTTCCCAATCCCTGTTTCCACGCTCTCTCCCAATCCGTGTGTCTGAGCTCTCTCCCAATCCCTGTGTCTGAGCTCTCTCCCAATCCCTGTCTCCGCGCTCTCTCCCAATCCCTGTGTCTGCACTCTCTCCCAATCCCTGTCTCCACACGCTCTCCCAATCCCTGTCTCCGCACTCTTTCCCAATCCCTGTATACGCGCTCTCTCCCAATCCCTGTGTCTGGGCTCTCTCCCAATCCCTGTGTCCACGCTCTCTCCCAATCCCTGTGTCCGTACTCTCTCCCAATCCCTGTGTCCGCGCTCTCTCCCAATCCCTGTGTCCGCGCTCTCTCCCAATCCCTGTGTCCGCGCTCTCTCCCAATCCCTGTGTCCGCGCTCTCTCCCAATCCCTGTGTCCGCACTCTCTCCCAATCCCCGTGTCCGTGCTCTCTCCCAATCCCTGTGTCCGCGCTCTCTCCCAATCCCTGTGTCCGCGCTCTCTCCCAATCCCTGTGTCTGGGCTCTCTCCCAATCCCTGTGTCCGCACTCTCTCCCAGTCCCTGTGTCCGCGCTCTCTCCCAATCCCTGTGTCTGGGCTCTCTCCCAATCCCTGTGTCCGCGCTCTCTCCCAATCCCTGTGTCCGCGCTCTCTCCCAATCCCTGTGTCTGGGCTCTCTCCCAATCCCTGTGTCCGCGCTCTCTCCCAATCCCTGTGTCCGCGCTCTCTCCCAATCCCTGTGTCTGGGCTCTCTCCCAATCCCTGTCTCCGTGCTCTCTCCCAATCCCTGTGTCCGCGCTCTCTCCCAATCCCTGTGTCCGGGCTCTCTCCCAATCCCTGTGTCTGGGCTCTCTCCCAATCCCTGTGTCCGCGCTCTCTCCCAATCCCTGTGTCCGCGCTCTCTCCCAATCCCTGTGTCTGGGCTCTCTCCCAATCCCTGTGTCTGGGCTCTCTCCCAATCCCTGTGTCTGGGCTCTCTCCCAATCCCTGTGTCCGCACTCTCTCCCAATCCCTGTGTGTGGGCTCTCTCCCAATCCCTGTGTCCGCGCTCTCTCCCAATCCCTGTGTCTGGGCTCTCTCCCAGTCCCTGTGTCTGGGCTCTCTCCCAATCCCTGTGTCTGGGCTCTCTCCCAATCCCTGTGTCCGCGCTCTCTCCCAATCCCTGTGTCTGGGCTCTCCATCAATCCCTGTGTCTGGGCTCTCTCCCAATCCCTGTCTCCGTGCTCTCTCCCAATCCCTGTGTCCGGGCTCTCTCCCAATCCCTGTGTGTGGGCTCTCTCCCAATCCCTGTGTCTGGGCTCTCTCCCAATCCCTGTGTCCGCGCTCTCTCCCAATCCCTGTCTCCGCGCTCTCTCCCAATCCCTGTGTCTGGGCTCTCTCCCAATCCCTGTGTCCGCGCTCTCTCCCAATCCCTGTGTCCGTACTCTCTCCCAATCCCTGTGTCCGTGCTCTCTCCCAATCCCTGTGTCCGCGCTCTCTCCCAATCCCTGTGTCCGTGCTCTCTCCCAATCCCTGTGTCTGGGCTCTCTCCCAATCCCTGTGTCCGCACTCTCTCCCAATCCCTGTGTCCGTGCTCTCTCCCAATCCCTGTGTCTGGGCTCTCTCCCAATCCCTGTGTCCGCGCTCTCTCCCAATCCCTGTGTCCACGCTCTCTCCCAATCCCTGTGTCCGCGCTCTCTCCCAATCCCTGTGCCCGCGCTCTCTCCCAATCCCTGTGCCCGCGCTCTCTCCCAATCCCTGTCTCCGTGCTCTCTCCCAATCCCTGTGTCCGCGCTCTCTCCCAATCCCCGTCTCCGCGCTCTCTCCCAATCCCTGTGTCCGCGCTCACTCCCAATCCCTGTGCCCGCGCTCACTCCCAATCCCTGTCTCCGTGCTCTCTCCCAATCCCTGTGTCTGGGCTCTCTCCCAATCCCCGTCTCCGCGCTCTCTCCCAATCCCTGTGTCCGTACTCTCTCACAATCACTGTGTCCGTACTCTCTCCCAATCCCTGTGTCCGCGCCCTATCCCAATCCCTGTCTCCGCGCTCACTCCCAATCCCTGTCTCCATGCTCTCCCAATCCCTGTGTCCACACTCTCTCACAATCCCTGTGCCCGCGCTCACTCCCAATCCCTGTCTCCGTGCTCTCTCCCAATCCCTGTGTCCGCGCTCTCTCCCAATCCCCGTCTCCGCGCTCTCTCCCAATCCCTGTGTCCGCGCTCTCTCCCAATCCCTGTGTCTGGGCTCTCTCCCAATCCCTGTCTCCGTGCTCTCTCCCAATCCCTGTGTCTGGGCTCTCTCCCAATCCCTGTGTCCGCGCTCTCTCCCAATCCCTGTGTCCGTACTCTCTCCCAATCCCTGTGTCCGCGCTCTCTCCCAATCCCTGTGTCCGCGCTCTCTCCCAATCCCTGTGTCCACGCTCTCTCCCAATCCCTGTGTCTGCACTCTCTTCCAATCCCTGTCTCCGCGCTCTCTCCCAATCCATGTCTCCGCGCTCTCTCCCAATCCCTGTCTCCGCGCTCTCTCCCAATCCCTGTGTCCGCGCTCTCTCCCAATCCCTGTGTCTGGGCTCTCTCCCAATCCCTGTGTCCGGGCTCTCTCCCAATCCCTGTCTCCGTGCTCTCTCCCAATCCCTGTGTCTGGGCTCTCTCCCAGTCCCTGTGTCCGCGCTCTCTCCCAATCCCTGTGTCCACGCTCTCTCCCAATCCCTGTGTCCACGCTCTCTCCCAATCCCTGTGTCCGCGCTCTCTCCCAATTCCTGTGTCTGGGCTCTCTCCCAATCCCTGTGTCCGCGCTCTCTCCCAATCCCTGTGTCCGGGCTCTCTCCCAATCCCTGTGTCTGGGCTCTCTCCCAATCCCTGTGTCTGGGCTCTCTCCCAATCCCTGTGTCTGGGCTCTCTCCCAATCCCCGTGTCCGCGCTCTCTCCCAATCCCCGTGTCCGCGCTCTCTCCCAATCCCTGTGTCCGCGCTCTCTCCCAATCCCTGTGTCTGCACTCTCTTCCAATCCCTGTCTCCGCGCTCTCTCCCAATCCCTGTCTCCGTGCTCTCTCCCAATCCCTGTGTCCGTACTCTCTCCCAATCCCTGTGTCCGCGCTCTCTCCCAATCCCTGTGTCCGCGCTCTCTCCCAATCCCTGTGCCCGCGCTCTCTCCCAATCCCTGTGCCCGCGCTCACTCCCAATCCCTGTCTCCGTGCTCTCTCCCAATCCCTGTGTCCGCGCTCTCTCCCAATCCCCGTCTCCGCGCTCTCTCCCAATCCCTGTGTCCGCGCTCACTCCCAATCCCTGTGTCCGCGCTCTCTCCCAATCCCTGTGTCCGCGCTCTCTCCCAATCCCTGTCTCCGTGCTCTCTCCCAATCCCTGTGTCTAGGCTCTCTCCCAATCCCCGTCTCCGCGCTCTCTCCCAATCCCTGTGTCCGTACTCTCTCACAATCACTGTGTCCGTACTCTCTCCCAATCCCTGTGTCCGCGCCCTATCCCAATCCCTGTCTCCGCGCTCACTCCCAATCCCTGTCTCCATGCTCTCCCAATCCCTGTGTCCACACTCTCTCACAATCCCTGTGCCCGCGCTCACTCCCAATCCCTGTCTCCGTGCTCTCTCCCAATCCCTGTGTCCGCGCTCTCTCCCAATCCCCGTCTCCGCGCTCTCTCCCAATCCCTGTGTCCGCGCTCTCTCCCAATCCCTGTGTCCGCGCTCTCTCCCAATCCCTGTGTCCACGCTCTCTCCCAATCCCTGTGTCCACGCTCTCTCCCAATCCCTGTGTCTGCACTCTCTTCCAATCCCTGTCTCCGCGCTCTCTCCCAATCCATGTCTCCGCGCTCTCTCCCAATCCCTGTCTCCGCGCTCTCTCCCAATCCCTGTGTCCGCGCTCTCTCCCAATCCCTGTGTCTGCGCTCTCTCCCAATCCCTGTGTCTGGGCTCTCTCCCAATCCCTGTGTCTGGGCTCTCTCCCAATCCCTGTGTCCGCGCTCTCTCCCAATCCCTGTGTCCGCGCTCTCTCCCAATCCCTGTGTCTGGGCTCTCTCCCAATCCCTGTGTCCGCGCTCTCTCCCAATCCCTGTGTCCGCGCTCTCTCCCAATCCCTGTGTCTGCGCTCTCTCCCAATCCCTGTGTCTGGGCTCTCTCCCAATCCCTGTGTCCACGCTCTCTCCCAATCCCTGTGTCCGCGCTCTCTCCCAATCCCTGTGTCCGTACTCTCTCCCAATCCCTGTGTCCGCGCTCTCTCCCAATCCCTGTGTCCGCGCTCTCTCCCAATCCCTGTGTCCGCGCTCTCTCCCAATCCCTGTGTCCGCGCTCTCTCCCAATCCCTGTGTCTGGGCTCTCTTCCAATCCCTGTGTCCGTACTCTCTTCCAATCCCTGTCTCCGCGCTCTCTCCCAATCCATGTCTCCGTTCTCTCTCCCAATCCCTGTCTCCGTTCTCTCTCCCAATCCCTGTCTCGGTGCTCTCCCAATCCCTGTGTCCGCGCTCTCTCCCAATCCCTGTGTCCGTGCTCTCTCCCAATCCCTTTGTCCGCGTTCTCTCCCAATCCATGTCTCCGCGCTCTCTCCCAGTCCCTGTGTCTGCGTTCTCTCCCAATCCTTGTCTCCGCGCTCTCTCCCAATCCCTGAGTCCGCGCTCTCTCCCAATCCCTGTCTCCGTTCTCTCTCCCAATCCCTGTGTCCGTGCTCTCTCCCAATCCCTGTGTCCGTACTCTCTCCTAATCCCTGTGTCCGTACTCTCTCCCAATCCCTGTGTCCGCGCTCTCTCCCAATCCCTGTGTCCGCGCTCTTTCCCAATCCCTGTGTCCGCGCTCTCTCCCAATCCCTGTGTCCGCGCTCTCTCCCAATCCCTGTGTCCGCACTCTCTCCCAATCCCTGTCTCCGCGCTCTCTCCCAATCCCTGTGTCCGCGCTCTCTCCCAATCCCTGTGTCCGGGCTCTCTCCCAATCCCTGTATCCGTGCTCTCTCCCAATCCCTGTGTCCGCGCTCTCTCCCAATCCCTGTGTCCGCGTTCTCTCCCAATCCCCGTGTCCGGGCTCTCTCCCAATCCCCGTGTCCGGGCTCTCTCCCAATTCCTGTGTCCGCGCTCTCTCCCAATCCCTGTGTCTGGGCTCTCTCCCAATCCCTGTGTCCGCGCTCTCTCCCAATCCCTGTGTCTGGGCTCTCTCCCAATCCCTGTGTCCACGCTCTCTCCCAATCCCTGTCTCCGCGCTCTCTCCCAATCCCTGTGTCCGGGCTCTCTCCCAATCCCTGTGTCCGGGCTCTCTCCCAATCCCTGTGTCCACTCTCTCTCCCAATCCCTGTGTCCTCGCTCTCTCCCAATCCCTGTGTCCGCGCTCTCTCCCAATCCCTGTGTCCGCGCTCTCTCCCAATCCCTGTGTCTGGGCTCTCTCCCAATCCCTGTGTCTGGGCTCTCTCCCAATCCCTGTGTCTGGGCTCTCTCCCAATCCCTGTGTCCGCGCTCTCTCCCAATCCATGTGTCTGCACTCTCTCCCAATCCCTGTGTCCGCGCTCTCTCCCAATCCCTGTGTCTGGGCTCTCTCCCAATCCCTGTGTCCGCGCTCTCTCCCAATCCCTGTGTCCGTACTCTCTCCCAATCCCTGTGTCCGCGCTCTCTCCCAATCCCTGTGTCCGGGCTCTCTCCCAATCCCTGTGTCCACGCTCTCTCCCAATCCCTGTGTCTGGGCTCTCTCCCAATCCCTGTGTCTGGGCTCTATCCCAATCCCTGTGTCCGGGCTCTCTCCCAATCCCTGTGTCCGGGCTCTCTCCCAATCCCTGTGTCTGGGCTCTCTCCCAATCCCTGTGTCCGCGCTCTCTCCCAATCCCTGTGTCCGCGCTCTCTCCCAATCCCTGTGTCTGGGCTCTCTCCCAATCCCTGTGTCCGTGCTCTCTCCCAATCCCTGTGTCTGGGCTCTCTCCCAATCCCTGTGTCCGCGCTCTCTCCCAATCCCTGTGTCCGTACTCTCTCCCAATCCCTGTGTCCGCGCTCTCTCCCAATCCCTGTGTCCGCGCTCTCTCCCAATCCCTGTGTCTGGGCTCTCTCCCAATCCCTGTGTCCGCGCTCTCTCCCAATCCCTGTGTCCGGGCTCTCTCCCAATCCCTGTGTCCGCACTCTCTCCCAATCCCTGTGTCCGCGCTCTCTCCCAATCCCTGTGTCCACGCTCTCTCCCAATCCCTGTGTCCGCACTCTCTCCCAATCCCTGTGTCCACGCTCTCTCCCAATCCCTGTCTCCGCGCTCTCTCCCAATCCCTGTGTCTGGGCTCTCTCCCAATCCCTGTGTCCGCGCTCTCTCCCAATCCCTGTGTCTGGGCTCTCTCCCAATCCCTGTGTCTGGGCTCTCTCCCAATCCCTGTGTCCGGGCTCTCTCCCAATCCCTGTGTCCGCGCTCTCTCCCAATCCCTGTGTCTGGGCTCTCTCCCAATCCCTGTGTCCGCGCTCTCTCCCAATCCCTGTGTCTGGGCTCTCTCCCAATCCCTGTGTCCGCGCTCTCTCCCAATCCCTGTGTCTGGGCTCTCTCCCAATCCCTGTGTCTGGGCTCTCTCCCAATCCCTGTGTCCGGGCTCTATCCCAATCCCTGTGTCCGCGCTCTCTCCCAATCCCTGTGTCCGCGCTCTCTCCCAATCCCTGTGTCCGCACTCTCTCCCAATCCCTGTGTCCACGCTCTCTCCCAATCCCTGTCTCCGCGCTCTCTCCCAATCCCTGTGTCCACGCTCTCTCCCAATCCCTGTGTCTGGGCTCTCTCCCAATCCCTGTGTCCGCGCTCTCTCCCAATCCCTGTGTCCGCGCTCTCTCCCAATCCCCGTGTCCGCGCTCTCTCCCAATCCCTGTGTCTGGGCTCTCTCCCAATCCCTGTGTCCGGGCTCTCTCCCAATCCCTGTGTCCGTGCTCTCTCCCAATCCCTGTGTCCGCGCTCTCTCCCAATCCCTGTGTCCGCCCTCTCTCCCAATCCCTGTGTCCGCGCTCTCTCCCAATCCCTGTGTCCGCGCTCTCTCCCAATCCCTGTGTCCGCGCTCTCTCCCAATCCCTGTGTCCGCGATCTCTCCCAATCCCTGTGTCCACGCTCTCTCCCAATCCCTGTGTCCGCCCTCTCTCCCAATCCCTGTGTCCGCGCTCTCTCCCAATCCCTGTGTCCGCGCTCTCTCCCAATCCCTGTGTCTGGGCTCTCTCCCAATCCCTGTGTCTGGGCTCTCTCCCAATCCCTGTGTCCGGGCTCTCTCCCAATCCCTGTGTCTGGGCTCTCTCCCAATCCCTGTGTCCGCGCTCTCTCCCAATCCCTGTGTCTGGGCTCTCTCCCAATCCCTGTGTCTGGGCTCTATCCCAATCCCTGTGTCCGCGCTCTCTCCCAATCCCTGTGTCCGCGCTCTCTCCCAATCCCTGTGTCTGGGCTCTCTCCCAATCCCTGTGTCCACGCTCTCTCCCAATCCCTGTGTCCGGGCTCTCTCCCAATCCCTGTGTCTGGGCTCTCTCCCAATCCCTGTGTCCGCGCTCTCTCCCAATCCCTGTGTCTGGGCTCTCTCCCAATCCCTGTGTCTGGGCTCTCTCCCAATCCCTGTGTCCGGGCTCTCTCCCAATCCCTGTGTCCGGGCTCTCTCCCAATCCCTGTGTCTGGGCTCTCTCCCAATCCCTGTGTCTGGGCTCTCTCCCAATCCCTGTGTCCGGGCTCTCTCCCAATCCCTGTGTCTGGGCTCTCTCCCAATCCCTGTGTCCGCGCTCTCTCCCAATCCCTGTGTCTGGGCTCTCTCCCAATCCCTGTGTCTGGGCTCTATCCCAATCCCTGTGTCCGCGCTCTCTCCCAATCCCTGTGTCCGCGCTCTCTCCCAATCCCTGTGTCTGGGCTCTCTCCCCAATCCCTGTGTCCACGCTCTCTCCCAATCCCTGTGTCCGCGCTCTCTCCCAATCCCTGTGTCCGTACTCTCTCCCAATCCCTGTGTCCGCGCTCTCTCCCAATCCCTGTGTCTGGGCTCTCTCCCAATCCCTGTGTCCGGGCTCTCTCCCAATCCCTGTGTCCGCGCTCTCTCCCAATCCCTGTGTCCGTACTCTCTCCCAATCCCTGTGTCCGCGCTCTCTCCCAATCCCTGTGTCCGCGCTCTCTCCCAATCCCTGTGTCCGCGCTCTCTCCCAATCCCTGTGTCCGGGCTCTCTCCCAATCCCTGTGTCTGTGCTCTCTCCCAATCCCTGTGTCTGGGCTCTCTCCCAATCCCTGTGTCCGCGCTCTCTCCCAATCCCTGTGTCCACGCTCTCTCCCAATCCCTGTGTCCGCGCTCTCTCCCAATCCCTGTGTCTGGGCTCTCTCCCAATCCCTGTGTCCGCGCTCTCTCCCAATCCCTGTGTCCGCCCTCTCTCCCAATCCCTGTGTCTGGGCTCTCTCCCAATTCCTGTGTCTGGGCTCTCTCCCAATCCCTGTGTCCGCGCTCTCTCCCAATCCCTGTGTCTGGGCTCTCTCCCAATCCCTGTGTCCGCGCTCTCTCCCAATCCCTGTGTCTGGGCTCTCTCCCAATCCCTGTGTCCGCACTCTCTCCCAATCCCTGTGTCCGCGCTCTCTCCCAATCCCTGTGTCCGCGCTCTCTCCCAATCCCTGTGTCTGCACTCTCTCCCAATCCCTGTGTCCGCGCTCTCTCCCAATCCCTGTGTCCGTGCTCTCTCCCAATCCCTGTGTCCGCGCTCTCTCCCAATCCCTGTGTCCGCGCTCTCTCCCAATCCCTGTGTCTGGGCTCTCTCCCAATCCCTGTGTCTGGGCTCTCTCCCAATCCCTGTGTCTGGGCTCTCTCCCAATTCCTGTGTCCGCGCTCTCTCCCAATCCCTGTGTCTGGGCTCTCTCCCAATCCCTGTGTCTGGGCTCTCTCCCAATCCCTGTGTCTGGGCTCTCTCCCAATTCCTGTGTCTGGGCTCTCTCCCAATCCCTGTGTCCGCGCTCTCTCCCAATCCCTGTGTCTGGGCTCTCTCCCAATCCCTGTGTCCGCGCTCTCTCCCAATCCCTGTGTCTGGGCTCTCTCCCAATCCCTGTGTCCGCGCTCTCTCCCAATTCCTGTGTCTGGGCTCTCTCCCAATCCCTGTGTCCGCGCTCTCTCCCAATCCCTGTGTCTGGGCTCTCTCCCAATCCCTGTGTCCGCACTCTCTCCCAATCCCTGTGTCCGGGCTCTCTCCCAATCCCTGTGTCCGCGCTCTCTCCCAATCCCTGTGTCCGCGCTCTCTCCCAATCCCTGTGTCTGGGCTCTCTCCCAATCCCTGTGTCCGCGCTCTCTCCCAATCCCTGTGTCTGGGCTCTCTCCCAATCCCTGTGTCTGGGCTCTCTCCCAATCCCTGTGTCCGGGCTCTCTCCCAATCCCTGTGTCTGGGCTCTCTCCCAATCCCTGTCTCCGTGCTCTCTCCCAATCCCTGTGTCTGGGCTCTCTCCCAGTCCCTGTGTCCGCGCTCTCTCCCAATCCCTGTGTCCACGCTCTCTCCCAATCCCTGTGTCCACGCTCTCTCCCAATCCCTGTGTCCGCGCTCTCTCCCAATCCCTGTGTCTGGGCTCTCTCCCAATCCCTGTGTCCGCGCTCTCTCCCAATCCCTGTGTCCGTGCTCTCCCCCAATCCCTGTGTCCACGCTCTCTCCCAATCCCTGTGTCTGGGCTCTCTCCCAATCCCTGTGTCCACGCTCTCTCCCAATCCCTGTGTCCGCGCTCTCTCCCAATCCCTGTGTCCGCGCTCTCTCCCAATCCCTGTGTCCGGGCTCTCTCCCAATCCCTGTGTCCGGGCTCTCTCCCAATCCCTGTGTCCGGGCTCTCTCCCAATCCCTGTGTCCGGGCTCTCTCCCAATCCCTGTGTCCGCGCTCTCTCCCAATCCCTGTGTCCGCGCTCTCTCCCAATCCCTGTGTCTGCGCTCTCTCCCAATCCCTGTGTCCGCGCTCTCTCCCAATCCCTGTGTCCGGGCTCTCTCCCAATCCCTGTGTCCGCGCTCTCTCCCAATCCCTGTGTCCGCGCTCTCTCCCAATCCCTGTGTCCGCGCTCTCTCCCAATCCCTGTGTCTGCGCTCTCTCCCAATCCCTGTGTCCGCGCTCTCTCCCAATCCCTGTGTCCACGCTCTCTCCCAATCCCTGTGTCCACGCTCTCTCCCAATCCCTGTGTCCGCGCTCTCTCCCAATCCCTGTGTCTGGGCTCTCTCCCAATCCCTGTGTCCGCGCTCTCTCCCAATCCCTGTGTCCGCGCTCTCTCCCAATCCCTGTGTCCGGGCTCTCTCCCAATCCCTGTGTCTGGGCTCTCTCCCAATCCCTGTGTCTGGGCTCTCTCCCAATCCCTGTGTCTGGGCTCTCTCCCAATCCCTGTGTCCGCGCTCTGTCCCAATCCCTGTGTCCGGGCTCTCTCCCAATCCCTGTGTCCGGGCTCTCTCCCAATCCCTGTGTCCGCGCTCTCTCCCAATCCCTGTGTCTGGGCTCTCTCCCAATCCCTGTGTCTGGGCTCTCTCCCAATCCCTGTCTCCGCGCTCTCTCCCAATCCCTGTGTCCGTGCTCTCTCCCAATCCCTGTGTCCGCGCTCTCTCCCAATCCCTGTGTCCGCGCTCTCTCCCAATCCCTGTGTCCGCGCTCTCTCCCAATCCCTGTGTCTGGGCTCTCTCCCAATCCCTGTGTCTGGGCTCTCTCCCAATCCCTGTGTCTGGGCTCTCTCCCAATCCCTGTGTCCGGGCTCTCTCCCAATCCCTGTGTCCGCGCTCTCTCCCAATCCCTGTGTCTGGGCTCTCTCCCAATCCCTGTGTCCGCGCTCTCTCCCAATCCCTGTGTCTGGGCTCTCTCCCAATCCCTGTGTCCGCGCTCTCTCCCAATCCCTGTGTGTGGGCTCTCTCCCAATCCCTGTGTCCGCGCTCTCTCCCAATCCCTGTGTCCGGGCTCTCTCCCAATCCCTGTGTCCGCGCTCTCTCCCAATCCCTGTGTCTGCGCTCTCTCCCAATCCCTGTGTCCGCCCTCTCTCCCAATCCCTGTGTCCGCCCTCTCTCCCAATCCCTGTGTCCGCGCTCTCTCCCAATCCCTGTGTCCGCGCTCTCTCCCAATCCCTGTGTCCGGGCTCTCTCCCAATCCCTGTGTCTGGGCTCTCTCCCAATCCCTGTGTCCGCGCTCTCTCCCAATCCCTGTGTCCGCGCTCTCTCCCAATCCCTGTGTGTGGGCTCTATCCCAATCCCTGTGTCCGCGCTCTCTCCCAATCCCTGTGTCTGCGCTCTCTCCCAATCCCTGTGTCCGCGCTCTCTCCCAATCCCTGTGTCCGCGCTCTCTCCCAATCCCTGTGTCTGGGCTCTCTCCCAATCCCTGTGTCCGCGCTCTCTCCCAATCCCTGTGTCCGCGCTCTCTCCCAATCCCTGTGTCTGGGCTCTCTCCCAATCCCTGTGTCTGGGCTCTCTCCCAATCCCTGTGTCTGGGCTCTCTCCCAATCCCTGTGTCCGCACTCTCTCCCAATCCCTGTGTCTGGGCTCTCTCCCAATCCCTGTGTCCGCCCTCTCTCCCAATCCCTGTGTCTGGGCTCTCCCTGAACCCATTTCCGCTGCTTTCTGTTTGAAATCTCTTCCACGTTATTGTCGTTTCAATGGCTTTGAATCCTTTGACGGTTTCAGCCCCTGGAGACTGTCTGCCCCGGCCAGCCTGCCTCCTGTCTCCATTCACAAATTTACAGTGCAGCAGGCGGCCATTCGGCCCATCGAGTCTGCTCCGGCCCTTGGAAAGAGCACCCTGCTTCAGCCATTGCGAGAAAGGTGCGAGAAGCTGGAAACCTACCGCCTGAGCAGGGCTGCAGCTACGTTGGGGCGGCTCCACCGTGGGAATCATCGATATTTTGGGGGGAAATAGGGTGACAGAGGCAGAGAGCGTACAGGGATGTGAGTTACAAAAGCAAAACACGTGGCAGCACGGTGGCACAGTGGTTAGCACTGCAGCTTCACGGTGCCGAGGTCCCAGGTTCGATCCCGGCTCTGGGTCACTGTCCGTGTGGAGTTTGCACATTCTCCCCGTGTCTGTGTGGGTCTCGTCCCCACAACCCAAAGATGTGCAGGGTAGGTGGATTGGCCAACGCACTGCCCCTTAATTGGAAAAAATGAATTGGGTACTCTAAATTTATAAAAGAAAAACAAAAGCAAAATACTGTGGATGCTGGAGACCTGAGCTTTACATCTGCAAATACTCAGCAGGTTCGACAGCACCTGATGGCACAGTGGCTAGCACTGTTGCTTCATTACGCCAGTGTCCCGGGTTCGATTCCCCACTGGGTCACTGTCTGTGTGGAGTCTGCACGTTATTCCCGTGTCTGCGTGGGTTTCCTCCGGGTGCTCCGGTTTCCTCCCACAAGTACCGAGAGACGTGCTGTTAGAACATAAAACATGCAGTGCAGAAGGTGGCCATTCGGCCCATCGAGTCTGCACCGACCGCCCTCACTTCCACCCTATCCCCGTAACCCAATAACCGCTCCTAACCTTTTTTGGAGACAAAGGGCAATTGATCATGGCCAACCCACCTGACCTGCACATCTTTGGACTGTGGGAGGAAACCGGAGCTCCCGGAGGAAACCCACGCAGACACTGGGAGGACGTGCAGACTCCTCACAGACAGCGTCCCAAGCCGGGAATCGAACCCGGGACCCTGGAACTGTGAAGCCACAGTGCTAACCACTGTGCTACCATGCTGTCCACTATTGGACATTCTGAATTCTCCCTCTGTGTACCCGAACAGGCGCCGGAATGTGGCGACTAGGGGCTTTCACAGTAACTTCATTGCAGTGCTAATGTAAGCCTACTTGTGACACTAAAGATTATTATTATTATTATCATAGACAGAAACCCAGTTAATGGGTTGGATTCTCTGCTGCTCGCCACCGGTACCAGAGTACTCGATGGGTTATTAAGACCCATTTGCATCCAATTAACGGGCTGGGCACCATATTCTCTGGTCCTCTAGGCCGGGAATCAGCAGGCAGGCAATTAGTGCAGGCCTTGATAAGCATGTACCTGACGTGGGGGACCTTGTCGTGGGCCAAGGGGGTAACTCTTTAAGGGAGTTGCCCCCAAAGTTCATCGGAGGTTCCACCCTCCACCCTCCCCCCACTACACAACGCAAGTCCTGCCCACCCACCCACATGAGACCCCCCCCCACCAGATACCCCTTAATTAAAGAGACCCCCAACCCCCACCGCAGAGACACCCAGAAGAAAGACCCCTGGTCCGGAAGCATCCCAGACCAGCTACCACAAGAGATACCACATCAAAGAGAGTTTTAAAAAATAAATTTAGAGTACCCAATTATTTTTTTCCAATTAAGGGGCAATTTAGCGTTGGCCAATCCGCCTACCCTGCACATCTTTGGGTTGTGGGGGTGACACCCACGCAGACACGGGGAGAATGTGCAAACTCCACACGGACAGTGACCCAGGTTCGGGATTCGAACCCAGGTCCTCGGCGCCGTAGGCAGCAATGCTAACCACTGTGCCACCGTGCTGCCCCTACATCAAAGAGCGTGAAATGATTTCCATTCATCTCCCTTCAGGCTTCAGTGACTTTGAAGTAGTCGGCAATCAAACTAACAGCAAGCACTTAACTGTCTAGGGGCAGCACGGTAGCATGGTGGTTAGCATCAATGCTTCACAGCTCCAGGGTCCCAGGTTCGATTCCCGGCTGGGTCACTGTCTGTGTGGAGTCTGCACGTCCTCCCCCTGTGTGCGTGGGTTTCCTCCGGGTGCTCCGGTTTCCTCCCACAGTCCAAAGATGTGCAGGTTAGGTGGATTGGCCAGGCTAAATTGCCCGTAGTGTCCTAATAAAAAAAAGTAAGGTTCAGGGGGGGGTTGTTGGGTTACGGGTATAGGGTGGATACGTGGGTTTGAGTGGGGTGATCATGGCTCGGCACAACATTGAGGGCCGAAGGGCCTGTTCTGTGCTGTACTGTTCTAAAAAAAAAATGTCTCTGATGTGGTCCAGGAGCTGTCAATCAAAGCTTGATGTTTATAAACATTGTGGTTAGTTTATCAGCTGACTTTCAAAGTCACTCAAATGTGAAGGGAGATGAATGGAACAATGCTGACAGGGTGTGTGGAAGCTGTCAATCGCAGCCTAGTAAAATCAATATCAAAGAGAAATGAATGGAAGGCTTGCAGCTCAAAGATAGCAGGGGGTTAAACCCAGCTGACTGGTTTTCTCTTTCTAGGAATGTCCAGGAGCTGCTTCCTCTACCTGAGCTGGCAGGTGTATTGCCCAGGTGAGTATTAAAGCAGTGAGTTTTTTCACTGCCTCTGTCTGGCCTGCTCTCTAGCTTCCAGACATGGGTCTCCCTGCTGGGAGGTCTTGGGGGGGGGGGGAGGGGGGTAGCTTTAATATGGGTGTGTCTGGGGGGGGGGGGGTTAATTAGGGGGTTTCTGGTGTGGTTGGGGGGGGGGGGTACCCGGCCACGAGACTTTGCTAAAGGGCGGCCCAATAGTGGGAAACCCCAGGGAATCCCTCGCAATCCACAAAAATTTGCATGGCTAAGGATTGGGAATCGCTTCCCAATCTGCGCTCAATCAGCCCTGCCAACTAACAGTGCAAAGATGTGCAGGTCATGTGGGTTGGCTGTGCTAATTTGGCCCTGGGTGGAGTTACGGGGATAGTGTGGGGTTTGGGCCTAGTTAGGGTTCTCTTTCAGAGGGCCGGCGCAAACACGATGGGCCGAATGGCCTCCTTCAGCGCTCTAGGGATTCTATGATTGTATATGTGTGTTTTCAATTTGGGATAATCTCTTGATGTTTACAGGATGTTGGGGCTGCGGTGATCGCGCACCATGAACTCGGCGACGGCAGGATTGATTGATTGGAGTGTCACCTGGTTTGGGATGTTCCGAGGCACGGCTTGGCATCAAAGTGCTGGATATTCATTCTGTACAGAGACCCCCCCCCCCTCCACCAGTCAACTCCCAGGACCTGTTTACAAAGTGAAACTGGATCTCTGACCTCTGGAAAAACAGGTCCGGGATAAATTGGGGAGTTTTCCAGGAACGTCACGGACCATGAACAAGGTATCGGCTTTCAGCTTTCTTCGTCACAGTGAGGGAGAGCGTCAGAGGGGCAAATCCAGGTACTCACATCATTAAAATGTGACAAACAGGTAAGGGAGGCAAACAAGAAGTTTCTAGAATGCTGACTTTCCTGTCTCGTGATTGGAGTAGGAGATAGAAAGGTAGCACAAGTGGATAGCACTGTTGCTTCACAGCACCAGGGTCCCAGGTTCGATTCCCGGCTGGTCACTGAGAGTTTCAGTGGATCGGTGCAGACTCGATGGGCCGAATGGCCTCCTTCTGCACTGTATGTTCTATATTCGTCCTTTCACTAAACAAAGTCCTGTTTGGCCCACAGCACTTGAGCAGCTCTGGGCAACGCACCCCAGGAAGGAAATATTAGCGATGAAGGTGGCACGACGGCGCAGTGGTTAGCACTGCTGCCTCACGGGGGCGGCACGGTGGTGGCACGGTGGTGCAGTGGTTAGCACTGCTGCCTCACGGGGGCAGCACGGTGGAGCAGTGGTTAGCGCTGCTGCCTCACTGCGCCGAGGATCCGGGTTCGATCCCAGCTCTGGGTCATTATCCGTGTGGAGTTTGCACATTCTCCCTGTGTCTGCGTGGGTCTCACCCGCCACAACCATAAGACATGCAGGGTAGGTGGATTGGCCACGCTAAATTGCCTCTTAATTGGAAAAATTAAAGAAAATATTGGCGATCGAGGGAGCGCAGCATCGATACCTGGACTCCAAAGGTTAAATTACGAGGAAAGATGACACAAACTAGGATTTAATTCCCTGAAATCTAGTATGATTCGATCCCAGTTTTTTTTTTGTTTCTAAATTTAGAGTACTCAATTCATTTTTCCAATTAAGGGGCAATTTAGCGTGGCCAATCCACCTATCCTGCACATCCTTGGGTTGTGAGACCCACGCAGACACTGGGAGAATGTGCAAACTCCACATGGACAGTGACCCAGAGCCGGGATCGAACCTGGGACCTGGGCGCCGTGAATTCGATCCCAGTTTTGAAGATATTCAGGGGAACTAACCGGGTCGATAATGGGAACCTCTTTCTGTTGGGTTGGGAGTCGATGGCGATTGTCTAAACATGAGAGGCAAACCTTTGAGCAGTGAGACTAGAAAACACCAACTCACAAGGGGGGTGAAGTTTGAATGTCCCTTTCACAGACAGCAAGTGATGTTCGATCAATAGTTAATTATAAATCTGAGATTGATAGATTTTTACTAACCAGAGGTACTAACATCATGTGAGAGTACCTTTAAGGAATGGGTGTTTTTTTTATCGACTAACTGTAGTGGGTGTACCTTTAAAAAATGGGTGTTTATTACTGCAGTGATGTCAGAGTGTGAGTGGAGCTGAGTTCTGGCTCTGCTTTTTAGTTTCACTTTGAGAAAAGCTTGGGTGTGTCTGTGTTTCTTTGGTTATGTTTCACTGTTGGAGCTGCAGCCAGTCACAGAAGGTGTAATGTTGATCTCTCTGCCATGAAAAGACTATCGCTTGATCATTTGGTGAATTCAGAGTGATAACTGTTCTCAGTAGTGAATTTAAACCTGATGCACTTCTGTTAAAAGGGTTTTATAAAAGTCTTATGGATGTTAAAAGGAAAGCTTAAAGGATTACTTAGTGTTGTATTATTTGGGGGTTGTTTTTGAATTGATGGTTGCTAAGATGTTCACTGTGTTTTAAAAAGGTTAACTTGAGTTCATAGAATAAACATTGTTTTGCTTTAAAATATACTTTTCCATTTCTGCTCTACCACACCTGTCGAGTGGGCCTTGTGCTCCCCATACCACAATCTATTAAAGGTTGTGGGTCAGGTGAACTCCATTATACACTTTGGGGTTCTCTAAACCCTGGCCCATAACACTAAAACAAATGGGTTTATGGAATTAGGCCTCAGATTTGAACATAGAACATACAGTGCAGAAGGAGGCCATTCGGCCCATTGAGTCTGCACCGACCCACTTAAGCCCTCACTTCCACCCTATCCCCATAACCCAGTAGCCCCTCCTAACCTTTTTGGTCACTAAGGGCAATTGATCATGGCCAATCCACCTAACCTGCACGTCTTTGGACTGTGGGAGGAAACCAGAGCACCTGGAGGAAACCCACGCAGAAACGGGGAGAACGGGGAGTGACCCAGCGGGTAATTGAACCTGGGACCCTGGCGCTGTGAAGCCATAGTACTAACCACTGTGCTACTATGCTGTCCAAAGATTAGCCAAGATCTCTGTGAATAGCAGGGGGGGGGGGGGGGGGCGCGTTGGTGAACATGCTAGAGGGATGAAATGGCCTCCTCTGTTTCAGGCATAGAGAGGGGCCTCAGGTACACAGAGCAAGGGGGGTGGGGCTGGGGGTATCCACCTACATGTCTCTCTCTCCCTCCCTCACTACGTCTCAATGGTCCTGTTTTTAATTCTGTGCAAGTGGGTGGGTTTCTGACCTTCCACCTCTCCGTCTCTGTCTCCCTCTCCTCGTCTTTGTCTCTCTCTTTCTGTCGGTCTCTCTCTCACTCTCTCTGTCTCTCTAATCCCCCCACCCCCCTCTCTCTCTCTCTCTCTCTCTCGGGTCAGTGAGGGAGCTGTACTGAAATCTGTTGCTGAGGAATGTATCTCAGGCCCTGGGCTGGCCAAGCTGGGCTGTCACCAAGCGTTTCAGCTGAGCGAACATCGCCTCTCAGCGTCTCTGACCCAGAACAAAACGCTCATTAATCACCATGGGGACAGACCCCTGCTCTGGCACTGAAACAATATTGGACTGTGTGAGATTAATACTGGCAGCTTCTGGCTAGAGGAGGGAGGGATTCGGGGTGATTACAGTCAGTAAGCATTCCGTTACTGGACTAATAATTCAACAGACAAATGTTTAAATCGCACCAGGGTAGTTTATAAATTGGAATTCAGTTTAAAGAAATCTCAAAATGCAAATATCTTCAGCACAAATCAGCATGAAACTGTCAGGTGGAAATAAAAATCCAATTGGTTCATTAAAAGCCTTTTGTGGGAGATTCCGTACCCTCTGTGCAGGATCCCCAGATCCCGTAACCTCTGCGGAGGATCACCAGGTCCCGTACCCTCTGTGCAGGTCACCAGATCCCATACCCTCTGCACAGGATCACCATATCCCGTACCCTCTGCACAGGATCACCAGATCCCATACCCTCTGTGCAGGATCGCCAGATCCCGTACCCTCTCTGCAGGATCACCAGATCCCATATACTCTGTGCATGATCACCAGATCCCGTACCCTCTGCACAGGATCCCCAGATCCCATAACCTCTGCGCTGGATCATCAGATCCAGTACCCTCTGTGCATGATCACCAGATCCTGTACCCTCTGCACAGGATCACCAGATCCCGTACCCTAAGTGCAGGATCACTAGATCCCGTACCCTATGTGCAGAATCACCAGATTCCGTTCCTCTGCACAGGATCACCAGATCCCATACCCTCTGCGTAGGATCACCAGATCCCATATCCCCTGCACAGGATCACCAGAATCCGTATCCTCTGCACAGGATCCCCAGATCCCGTACCCTCTGCACAGGATCCTCCTCCAGTGGCTGCACTGTGGGAGAGCTGCATGAGCGTGGCTGCACTGGGGGAGAGCTGCATCAGAGTGGCTGCACTGGGAGAGCTGCATCAGAGTGGCTGCACTGGGGGAGAGCTGCATCAGCGCGGCTGCACTGGGGGAGAGCTGCATCAGAGTGGCTGCACTGGGGGAGAGCTGCATCAGAGTGGCTGCACTGGGGAGAGCTGCATGAGAGTGTCTGCACTGAGGGAGAGCTGCATCAGAGTGGCTGCACTGGGGGAGAGCTGCATCGGAGTGGCTGCACAGTCAGGCATGGCTGCACTGGGGGGGAGCGCTGCACTGTGGGGAACGCTGCACTGTGGGGAGCGCTGCACTGTGGGGAGCGCTGCACTGTGGGGAGCGCTGCACTGTGGGGAGCGCTGCACTGTGGGGAGCGCTGCACTGTGGGGAGCGCTGCACTGTGGGGAGCGCTGCACTGTGGGGAGCGCTGCACTGTGGGGAGCGCTGCACTGTGGGGAGCGCTGCACTGGGGGAGCGCTGCACTGGGGGGAGCGCTGCACTGGGGGGAGCGCTGCACTGGGGGGAGCGCTGCACTGTGGGGAGCGCTGCACTGTGGGAGCTCTGCACAGTCAGGAGTGGCTGCACTGGGGGGGAGTGGCTGCACTGGGGGGAGTGGCTGCACTGGGGGGAGTGGCTGCACTGGGGGGGAGTGGCTGCACTGGGGGGAGTGGCTGCACTGGGGGGGAGTGGCTGCACTGGGGGGGAGTGGCTGCACTGGGGGGGAGTGGCTGCACTGGGGGGAGTGGCTGCATTGGGGGGGAGTGGCTGCACTGGGGGGGAGTGGCTGCACTGGGGGGGAGTGGCTGCACTGGGGGGAGTGGCTGCACTGGGGGGAGTGGCTGCACAGTCAGGAATGGCTGCACTGGGGGGAGCGCTGCACTGGGGGGAGCGCTGCACAGTCAGGAATGGCTGCACAGTCAGGAGTGGCTGCACTGGGGGAAGCGCTGCACTGCAGCACAGGGAGAAGTACAGCACAGTTGGAAGGACCCTCGCTCAGGGAGCACTGCCATGTCAGAGGTGCCACAGTCCCTATTGGAGGGAGCGCTGCACTGGGGGGAGCGCTGCACTGGGGGGAGCGCTGCACTGGGGGAAGCGCTGCACTGGGGGAGTGGCTGCACTGGGGGGAACGCTGCACTGGGGGAGTGGCTGCACTGGGGGAAGCGCTGCACTGCAGCACAGGGAGAGTACAGTACAGTTGGAAAGACCCTTGCTCAGGGAGCACTGCCATGTCAGAGGTGCCACAGTCCCTATTGGAGGGAGCGCTGCACTGGGGGGAACGCTGCACTGGGGGAAGCGCTGCACTGGGGGGAGCGCTGCACTGGGGGAAGCGCTGCACTGGGGAAGCGCTGCACTGGGGGGAGCGCTGCACTGCAGCACAGGGAGAGTACAGCACAGTTGGAAAGACCCTCGCTCAGGGAGCACTGCCATGTCAGAGGTGCCACAGTCCCTATTGGAGGGAGCGCTGCACTGGGGGGAACGCTGCACTGGGGAAGCGCTGCACTGGGGGGAGCGCTGCACTGGGGGAAGCGCTGCACTGGGGGGAGCGCTGCACTGGGGGAAGCGCTGCACTGGGGGAAGCGCTGCACTGGGGGGAGCGCTGCACTGCAGCACAGGGAGAGTACAGCACAGTTGGAAAGACCCTCGCTCAGGGAGCACTGCCATGTCAGAGGTGCCACAGTCCCTATTGGAGGGAGCGCTGCACTGGGGGGAACGCTGCACTGGGGGAAGCGCTGCACTGGGGGGAGCGCTGCACTGGGGGAAGCGCTGCACTGGGGGGAGCGCTGCACTGGGGGAAGCGCTGCACTGCAGCACAGGGAGAGTACAGCACAGTTGGAAAGACCCTCACTCAGGGAGCACTGCCATGTCAGAGGTGCCACAGTCCCTATTGGAGGGAGCGCTGCACTGGGGGAGTGGCTGCACTGGGGGGAGCGCTGCACTGGGGGGAGCGCTGCACTGGGGGAAGCGCTGCACTGGGGGAAGCGCTGCACTGCAGCACAGGGAGAGTACAGCACAGTTGGAAAGACCCTTCCTCAGGGAGCACTGCCATGTCAGAGGTGCCACAGTCCCTATTGGATGACGGTTGTGGAAATCTCCATCAACAATGATTGATTGATTGAACAACGTTAAAACAGATTTATGCGTGTTTCCTGGACTTCCCTGTCACAGTCCTGACATTACAATAACAAATACACTTCAGAAAAAAGTATTTTCCTGGCCTTCGAATGCTTTGAGGTAGTGAAACGTGTTTTCTAAATGCCGGTCCTGCCCACTGAAAGGGTGGGTGTTGGCAATGCTGAGGAGACAGATTGTTTGGACTCCGGCCACTCCACTGGCTGATTATTTCTGGTTAATTAGAGGCAGTGTAGCCACCATTAACTAACTGTGACCTTTAAGCACAAAGCAAGGTGCTGCAATCGAGGAGAGATGTTAATCTCAGTGTTTGCACATGAATCCTGGCTGCCGGATCAAACAAGGGAATTAAACGCCTCAATCCGCTGCCTGAACTGGACTCTGGGCCTTTCAGGCAAAGCTGACGTTGGGGATAACACGGTCTTGGCAGCTGGCCACAATGGGAGAAGTGTCCAAACTTCAACAACTGGCATTCCTCGATCACCTTGTACAGCTGCTGAAGCTCCGTGGTTGGCTACTCTAGGGGTGCAAGCTGTGCCCGTATTCTAACTGAATGGTGGGGTTAGTTTGAGGGGCCGAATGGCAATGGGCGAGGAACAACTGATGCCCACTGGGTGGCGCAGCTGAGCAGAGTCCGTGCTGGCTCAATGCCACCACCTACTGGTTCAAGATGTCCCTGCACCTTCAGAGACTCGAGGCCACTCGGCCCGTCACCTGCTACAGGGACTGGAGGCCACTCTGCCTGTCGCCTGCTACAGGGCTTGGAGGCCACTCTGCCCGTCGCTGTACTAGGCCTGAAATAGACCAGTCAGATTTATCCTCTACACCAGGGGTGGGCAAACTTTTCCGTGCAAGGGCCACATTCAGAAATTCACAATTTTAAAGGGCCGCATAGTATATTAAGTAAAATAATTACTTCACCCGGTTATGATTCTGGGCGCCTCATATAGAACATAGAACAGTACAGCACAGAACAGGCCCTTCGGCCCTCGACGTTGTGCCGAGCAATGATCACCCTACTCAAGTCAACGTATCCACCCTATACCAGTAAGTAACCCAACAGCCCCCCCCCATTGACCTGACTTGGTGGGCCGCATAAAGACCTTTGGCGGGCCGCATGCGGCCCGCGGGCCGTAGTTTGCCCACCCCTGCTCTGCACCAACATCCTATACTTTGTTCTGACTCTGATTGTCAATCTATCCTATCGTTAAATATTATCACAATCTCATTCAATCCCCAGCTCCAGCATTCTAACTGTTACCGTTAAATAATTAACCTGCTCCTGTTAGTTTTATATCGATACCTCCTCAATTTGCTTCCTGAGTCACTGGGAAGAGTCAGCAGCCTGCCTCTGAACTCACAGCGAATCCAGTCACATCCACACCCCATGCTCCTTAACTGACTCTGCCCCCCCCCCCCCACCCTGCCTTTCCAACCCCTCCTGCAGCCCCCCACCCCGCCCTTCCAACCCCTCCTGCAGCCCCCCACCCTGCCCTTCCAACCCCTCCTGCAGCCCCCCACCCTGCCCTTCCAACCCCTCCTGCAGCCCCCCACCACGCCCCTCCAGCCCCTCCTGCAGCCCCCCACCACGCCCCTCCAACCCCTCCTGCAGCCCCCACCCTGCCCTTCCAACCCCTCCTGCAGCCCCCCACCCCGCCCTTCCAACGCCTCCTGCAGACCCCACCCTGCCCTTCCAACCCCTCCTGCAGCCCCCTACCACGCCCTTCCAACCCCTCCTGCAGCCCCCTACCCCGCCTTTCCAACCCCTCCTGCAGCCCCCCACCCCGCCCTTCCAACGCCTCCTGCAGACCCCACCCCGCCCTTCAAACCCCTCCTGCAGCCTCCTACCCCGCCCTTCCAACCCCTCCTGCAGCCCCCCCACCCCGCCCTGCCTTTCCAACCCCTCCTGCAGCCCCCCACCACGCCCCTCCAGCCCCTCCTGCAGCCCCCCACCACGCCCCTCCAACCCCTCCTGCAGCCCCCACCCTGCCCTTCCAACCCCTCCTGCAGCCCCCTACCCCGCCCTTCCAACCCCTCCTGCAGCCCCCCCACCCCGCCCTGCCTTTCCAACCCCTCCTGCAGCCCCCTACCCCGCCCTTCCAACCCCTCCTGCAGCCCCCCACCCCACCCTTCCAACCCCTCCTGCAGCCCCCCACCCCGCCTTTCCAACCCCTCCTGCAGCCCCCCACCCCGCCTTTCCAACCCCTCCTGCAGCCCCCCCACCCCGCCCTTCCAACCCCTCCTGCAGCCCCCCCACCTCGCCCTTCCAACCCCTCCTGCAGCCCCCCCACCCCGCCCTGCCTTTCCAACCCCTCCTGCAGCCCCCCACCACGCCCCTCCAGCCCCTCCTGCAGCCCCCCACCACGCCCCTCCAACCCCTCCTGCAGCCCCCACCCTGCCCTTCCAACCCCTCCTGCAGCCCCCTACCCCGCCCTTCCAACCCCTCCTGCAGCCCCCCACCCCGCCCTTCCAACCCCTCCTGCAGCCCCCACCCCGCCCTTCCAACCCCTCCTGCAGCCCCCCACCCCGCCCTTCCAACCCCTCTTGCAGCCCCCCACCCCGCCCTTCCAACCCCTCCTGCAGCCCCCACCCCGCCCCTCCAACCCCTCCTGCAGCCCCCCACCCCGCCCTTCCAACCCCTCCTTCAGCCCCCCACCCCGCCCTTCAACCCCTCCTGCAGCCCCCCACCCCGCCCTTCCAACCCCTCCTGCAGCCCCCCACCCCGCCCTTCCAACCCCTCCTGCAGCCCCCCCACCCCGCCCTTCCAACCCCTCCTGCAGCCCCCCCACCCCGCCCTTCCAACCCCTCCTGCAGCCCCCCACCCCGCCCTTCCAACCCCTCCTACAGCCCCACCACCCCGCCCTTCCAACCCCGCCCTTCCAACCCCTCCTGCAGCGCCCACCCCGCCCTTCCAACCACTCCTGCAGCCCCCCCACCCCGCCCCTCCAACCCCTCCTGCAGCCCCCCACCCCGCCCTTCCAACCCCTCCTACAGCCCCGCCATCCTGGGCCCTCCACCAGCTCCTACAACCCTCCCTATCTGTAACCTCCTCCAGCCCCAACACCCCTCCCTATCTCTGTGACCTCCAGTCCCTTCAACTCTCCCTATCTCTGTAACCTCCGCCCCAAGCCCCTAAAACCCTCCCTATCCCAGGCACTGTGAGACAGCAGCGCTAACCCCGGTCCCTGGCACTGTGAGACAGCAGTGTTAACCCGGGTACCTGGCACTGTGAGACAGCAGTGTTAACCCGGGTCCCTGGCGCTGTGAGGCAGCAGTGTTAACCTAGGTCCCTGGCACTGTGAGACAGCAGTGCTAACCCGGGTTCTTGGCACTGTGAGAAAGCAGCACTAACCCGGGTCCCTGGCACTGTGAGACAGCTGTGTTAACCCGGGACCCTGGCACTGTGAGACAGCAGTGTTAACCCAGGTCCCTGGCACTGTGAGACAGCAGTGTTAATCCAGGTCCCTGGCACTGTGAGAAAGCAGCGCTAACCCCGGTCCCTGGCACTGTGAGACAGCAGTGTTAACCCAGGTCCCTGGCACTGTGAGACAGCAGTGTTAACCCAGGTCCCTGGCACTGTGAGACAGCAGTGTTAACCCGGGTCCCTGGCACTGTGAGAAAGCAGCGCTAACCCCGGTCCCTGGCACTGTGAGACAGCAGTGTTAACCCGGGTCCCTGGCTCTGTGAGACAGTAGTGTTAACCCGGGTCCCTGGCACTGTGAGACAGTAGTGTTAACCTGGGTCCCTGACACTGTGAGACAGCAGTGTTAACCCGGGACCCTGGCACTGTGAGGCAGCAGTGTTAACCTGTGTCCCTGGCACTGTGTGACAGCAGTGTTAACCCGGGTCCCTGGCACTGTGAGACAGCAGTGTTAACCCGGGTCCCTGACACTGTGAGACAGCAGTGTTAACCCGGGTCCCTGGCACTGTGAGACAGCAGTGTTAACCCCGGTCCCTGGCACTGTGAGACAGCAGTGTTAACACGGGTACCTGGCTCTGTGAGACAGCAGTGTTAACCCGGGTACCTGGCTCTGTGGGACAGCAGTGTTAACCCGGGTCCCTGGCACTGTGAGGCAGCAGTGTTAACCTGGGTCCCTGGCACTGTGAGACAGCAGTGTTAACCCGGGTCCCTGGTACTGCGAGACAGCAGTGCTAACCCGGGTTCCTGGCTCTGTGAGACAGCAGTGTTAACCCGTGTCCCTGGCACTGTGAGACAGCAGTGTTAACCCGGGTACCTGGCACTGTGACACAGCAGTGTTAACCCGGGTCCCTGGCACTGTGAGACAGCAGTGTTAACCCGGGTCCCTGGCACCGTGAGACAGCAGTGTTAACCCGGGTCCCTGGCACTGAGACAGCAGTGTTAACCCGGGTTCCTGGCACTGTGAGACAGCAGTGTTAACCCGGGTCCCTGGCACTGTGAGACAGCAGTGTTAACCCGGGTCCCTGGCACTGTGAGACAGCAGTGTTAACCCGGGTCCCTGGCACTGTGAGACAGCAGTGTTAACCCGGGTACCTGGCACTGAGACAGCAGTGTTAACCCGGGTCCCTGGCACTGAGACAGCAGTGTTAACCCGGGTCCCTGACACTGTGAGACAGCAGTGTTAACCCGGGTCCCTGGCTCTGTGAGACAGCAGTGTTAACCCGGGTCCCTGGCACTGTGAGACAGCAGTGTTAACCCGGGTCCCTGGCTCTGTGAGACAGCAGTGTTAACCCGGGTACCTGGCACTGAGACAGCAGTGTTAACCCGGGTCCCTGGCACTGAGACAGCAGTGTTAACCCGGGTCCCTGGCACTGTGAGACAGCAGTGTTAACCCGGGTACCTGGCACTGAGACAGCAGTGTTAACCTGGTCCCTGGCACTGTGAGGTAGCAGTGTTAATCCAGGTCACTGTGAGACAGCAGTGTTAACCACCGTGCCACTTGCGTTGTTTGTGATGGAACCATCAATTCAGCGAATACGTGTAGTTGGATCTGAACAGAGGCTTTAATACACTTACAACAGAGCCAGCCTATTCGTCGTTGAACTTCAGATGAACTGGCAGGCTGGCTCTAAGGCACTGATCTTTATACATTGGTCCCAGGGGGAGGAGTCCTGGACGGAGCCAAGGGAGGAGCCCAGTACAAACTCTCGCGTACTCCCAGAGCGACTCCCCCTGGTGGTCGGATAGTGCAACTGCACTTACAATGGTGGATAGTGAACATATATACACGGAGTTATATTGGCAACTATATACAGCATTGATCTTACAACGGGTTTATAACGAACATATATACATGGAGTGATATTGGCAACTATATATAGTGTGAATCACATTCACCACAGTTTGTACAGTGACTACACTTGACTGGCTGGGGAGAGTTTGCAGAAGCGTTTCACTGTGAATGTGGCTGCAGAATGGTTAGTCATTGTCTGGAAAACCTGCTGGAAAGATTCACCTAGTCAGTGGTGTGAGGGAGGAATCTGTTGTAAACTGATTCAATCACTCTCCGTCTGAATCTGTCTGAAAAATACAAATTGCAGCAAGATTGGGGTCTGAGCTGCGCACACACACACCCACACACACACACACACAACAAATCAGCAGCTGGGATTGACTGGGCAGTACCACAGCTGCATCACAACGTTGTTGTTTCAACTCGAACCTGGCAGCAAGCTTCCTTACTTGTTAATGAGGCCTCCGCCAGGCGGCATATTGGGAATATTCTCAACGAGTAGGGAATGCATCACGTCCAGTCATCCCCGAGGTTCCAGAGCAGCAATCGCCACGAGAGCTGCAAGAAGAGAACCAGAGAGTTATAACATACATGGGCATAACATAGAACATACAGTACAGAAGGAGGCCATTCGGCCCATTGAGTCTGCACCAACCCACTTAAGCCCTCACTTCCACCCTATCCCCGTAACCCAATAACCCCTCCTCACCATTTTGGACACTGAGGGCAATTGATCACGGCCAATCCACCTAACCTGCACATGTTTGGACTGTGGGAGGAAACCGGAGCACCCGGAGGAAACCCACGCAGACAGGGGGAGAACGTGCAGACTCCGCACAGACAGTGACCCAAGCCGGGAATCGAACCTGGGACCCTGGAGCTGTGAAGCAACTGTGCCAACCACCGTGCCGCCCTACATGCTGTGCACTTGTTTACTGACATTCAGCACTGGGAGTTTGTTCGATGAACCTTGAATGCCTGACGCTGGGGTGCAGATTGCTTTCTGCAGGAGGGGAAAGAGACATTCAAAATCAGCAGGCCACAAACTGGCAGTCTCTTTCCTACCCCCACCTCCTCCCCCTCCAGACAAGGTGTTAACGGCAGGGTCGCACAATTCAAACACTCAGCAGTGCCTGCTTCACGCGGGGCCCTCTGTTTATTTTTAAAATATAAATTTAAAGTACCCAATTTATTTTTCCCAATTAAGGGGCAATTTGGCGTGGCCAATCCACCTACCCTGCACATCTTTGGGTTGTGGGGGTGAAACCCACGCAGACACGCGGAGAATGTGCAAACTCCACACGGACAGTGACCCAGAGCCAGGATCGAACCTGGGACCTCGGTGCTGTGAGGCAGCAGTGCTAACCACTGCGCCACTGTGCTGCCATGGGGCCCTCTGTTTAGGCCACACTGCTACACCCCGAGGCTGCGGACAGTGGGAGTTAGAGAGAGGTAGCTTCCACCTTCCAAACCGACAGGAATGTGTACAGCAGTGAGTGGGCATTGATCGAGAACAGTGGAAACCTGATCAACTTGTTGCCCATCCCAGATTTCCCCAGAGAAAGGGGGGTGCGGAGCTGAGCTGGCTTCTTGATCCACTGTAGGTACACCCACAGTGCTGTTAGGGAGGGAGTTCCAGCATTTGGACCCAGCAACAGTGAAGGAACAGCGACATATTTCCAAATCGGGATTTATGGATAGTCTTAAAGGCTGAGATTTCGGTGAGTTCTCCGTGGCCCTTGGAATCTGTACCTGGGCGTGGAATCCATGATCCACTGGTTTATCTGTTACAGCATCGATAATCTGAAATCTTTGCACTTTTGGATTTCGAACTGAGTTCAGTTGAACTCAGTTCTTTACTAACTTGCTGTTTTGCACAATTACTCACCACACTTTCATTTAATTCCTTAAACAAGCAAAATTATTCCCGCCCTACACACAGTGAGAGTCAGTGTGTGTGGAACCCGTACCCCAGTGAGAGTCAGTGTGTGTGGGACCCGTACCCCAGTGAGAGTCGGTGTGTGTGGGACCCGTACCCCAGTGAGAGTCGGTGTGTGTGGGACCCGTACCCCAGTGAGAGTCGGTGTGTGTGGGACCCGTACCCCAGTGAGAGTCAATGTGTGTGGGACCCGTACCCCAGTGAGAGTCGGTGTGTGTGGGACCCGTACCCCAGTGAGAGTCGGTGTCGGTGTGTGTGGGACCCGTACCCCAGTGAGAGTCAGTGTGTGTGGGACCCGTACCCCAGTGAGAGTCAGTGTGTGTGGGACCCGTACCCCAGTGAGAGTCAGTGTAAGTGGGACCCCAGTGAGAGTCAGTGTGTGTGGGACCCCAGTGAGAGTCAGTGTGTGTGGGACCCGTACCCCAGTGAGAGTCAGTGTGTGTGGGACCCGTACCCCAGTGAGAGTCGGTGTGTGTGGGACCCGTACCCCAGTGAGAGTCGGTGTGTGTGGGACCCGTACCCCAGTGAGAGTCGGTGTGTGTGGGACCCGTACCCCAGTGAGAGTCAGTGTGCGTGGGACCCATACCCCAGTGAGAGTCAGTGTATGTGGGAGGGACCCGTACCCCAGTGAGAGTCAGTGTGTGTGGGACCCGTACCCCGGTATAAATTTTGATGCAATGTCACTGTAATTAAAAGCACAGATTCAGGTTGAAATCTGATTTGTTAGACAGCGTGTGTGGGTATTATATGCCCCGGCCCCTTCCGAGAAGACGCACTGTGGAAACTCTGAACTGCCTGCAGGTTAGCAGGATGTTCGACATGAATGGGCTGCACTCTGTGTGTCTGACTGAATGAGGAGCTGGAGGCAATCTGTGATTGTCCGTTCCATATCAAATGATGCAGTCCATACAAGGCATGGAGCCTTGCACGAGGAATGTAGTGAGCATCGGTCTGTCCCCACACATCCAGGAACAGTCAGCCCTGCCCCTGGGCTGGGAGCTTTTGGGCGTCGCTGGCTGGGCCAGCATTTATTGCCCATCCCTAATTGCCCTTTGATGTGACCATCAATTCACTTGAGACACGAGAGGAAGTAAACTGTGGCTTTAATAGACTTACAACTGAGCCTGCCTGCGACCAGAAGAACTGAGGGCAGACTCACAAGACCGCAGCACTTTATACTTCTGGTAGTGGGAGGGGCCATGGGCGGAGCCAAGGGTGGGGCCTTGTACATGCTCCTCATCTCCCCCCTGTGGGCAGAGCCGCGCAACGGCTCACAGACGGAGCCCACAGGAACACAGTGATACACAGTGTGAATTATGCCTGATACATTCACCCCCTGTAAAAAAAAATCAAGTCCGGCGTGGGTGACGGGTCTACAGATTGAGCCGGTCCGGTGGCCGAGTCGTCCGCTGGGATCGGCGGAGCACTGGGGTTGCAGCCGCTTCGGATGGCTGGGTGCTGACGGGCGGTGTGGATCTGAGGGTGGACTCCGGGGGTGGTTCGTTCGGAGTTTTGTTCCTGACCGGTGCGACGGGCGAAGGGGGTCGCAGGAAACCTGTAGGCGTGGGGGCGCAGGGTGTGGGGGGGGTCGGGTGGGGTGTAGTGTGAGTGGTGGAGAAGAGGGGGCGCATACGGTCCGGGTCAGGCCCCAGGACCCCGTTTTCCACGACATAGCCGAGGATGGCTAGTCCGGTTGTGCGGAAAACGCATTTCTCCTTATTATAGGTGAGGTTGAGTTTCTGGGCGGTTTGGAGAAATCGGTGGAGGTTGGCGTCGTGGTTCTGCTGGTCATGGCCGCAGATAGTGACGTTATCTAAGTACGGAAACGTGGCCCGCAGCCCGTACTGGTCCACCATTCGGTCCATTGCCCTTTGGAACACGGAGACCCCATTTGTGACACCAAAGGGGACCCGGAGGAAATAGAAGAGGCGGCCATCTGCCTCAAACGCGGTGTAGTGGCGGTCCTCCGGGCGGATTGAGAGCTGGCGGTATGCAGACTTCAGATCCACCGTGGAGAACACGCGGTACTGGGCAATCTGGTTGACCATGTCTGCAATCCGTGGAAGTGGGTACGCATCGAGGTGCCTGAACCGGTTAATGTTCTGGCTGTAATCAACCACCATTCGGAACTTTTCCCCGGTCTTGACAACCACCACCTGAGCTCTCCAGGGGCTGTTACTGGCCTCTATGACTCCCTCACGTTGGAGCCGCTGGACTTCGGCTCTGATAAATACCCTGTCCTGCAGGCTGTACCGCCTGCTGCGAGTGGCCCTGTCCTGCAGGCTATACCGCCTGCTGCGAGTGGCCCTGTCCTGCAGGCTATACCGCCTGCTGCGAGTGGCTACGGGTTTGCAGTTAGCAGTGAGATTAGCAAAGAGTGGAGGGGGGTCGATTTTTAGAGTCGGTAAGCTGCATATAGTGAGAGGGGGTAGGGGTCCACCGAAGCTGAGTGTGAGGCTTCTAAGATTGCATTGAAAATCGAGCCCGAGTAGGAGAGGGGCGCAGGGGTCTGGGAGTACGTACAGCTGGAAATTAGAGTAGCTGGCGCCCTGTATCGTTAGGGTCGCGGCGGTGCGCCCTTGTATTTGAACCGAGTGCGATCCCGAGGCGAGGGGGATAGTTTACCGTGCTGGGAAGATAGGGTGCGAACAGCGTCTTACCAGGTCTGGGTGAACGAAGCTCTCAGTGCTCCCGGAGTTGAAGAGGCACGGTGTCTTGTATCCATTGACATGAACGGACATCATCGAGCTCTGGAGGTGCTTTGGCCGCGACTGGTCCAAAGTGACTGCATTGAGTTGCGGGTAGTCGGTGCATTGAGTTGCGGGTAGTCGGTGGCTTGATCAGCAGTGCTGGAGCGGCCGCATGATGACTGTCCGCGAAGGTCGTAGTCATCGATATGAACATCGGGTGATGGCCAAGATGGTGGCCCCCGTTGATCGCACGTTGCTGGTGATGAAGTAAATGGCGTCCAAGATGGCCGCCCCCGTGGATCACACGTGGCGGGCGGCGAGGAAGATGGCGCCCAAGATGGCCGCCCCCATGACTCGCACATGGCCGGCCGCGTGGGGGAGGATTGCCAAGATGGCGGCCCCCATGACTCGCACATGTCGGGCGAAGGCGGAGTTGGCAGACACGCTGCAACATTGCGGGGTCTGCGGGCCTGCGAGTTGGGGGAGCGATTTCTCTGGATAGCGGGAGAGTTAGAGGGTTTAGATTTAGACAGGCATACCTTAGCAAAATGTCCTTTTTGACCGCAGCTGCTACAAGTCGCGTTGCGGGCCGAACAGTGCTGCCGTGGGTGTTGGGGCTGACCGCAGAAATGGCACGATGGCGCTCCATAGTGGGTGGGTGGCCGCACGGCGCAGGCCTGAGGCAGCTTCTGGTTCGGGGTCCACGATGGGGTCGCGTGGTCGGCGGGGAACGAGTTCAAACTTTGAAACGTGACCTCCAGCGAGGTTGCTAGCGTTACAGTGTCCTCCAAGTTCTGGGCCCCTTTTCCAAGGAGACGCTGGCGCACGTAGTTAGACCGGACCCCCGCAACGTACACATCACGGACAGCGAGTTCCATATGCTGGCAGGCAGTTACAGCCTGAAAGTTACATTCCCGTGCAAGAGCTTTTAGGTCGCGCAGGTAGTCCTCTAGCGACTCTGCGGGGCGCTGGCAGCGGGTAGCAAAAATATGCCGCGCGTAAACTTTATTTACAGGCCGCACGTATAGGCGGTCGAGTATAGCGAGGGCTTCGGTGTACGAGTCGGTACTGTCGAGTTGTGTAGAGATGCGATGGCTAACCTGTGCGTGTTGGAGACTGAGTTTCTGCTCCTCAGTAGTAGCGGAGGTAGTCGACGCAGCCAGGTAGGCCTTGAAGCACCGAAGTCAGTGTAGAAAGATTTCCTTCGCTTCTGCGGCCTGCGGGTCGGGTTCTAGTCGATCAGGTTTGAGGGCTGATTCCATGGTGGTTTTTTTAAGTCTATTAAATGGATGTGACCATCAATTCACTCGAGACACGAGAGGAAGTAAACTGTGGCTTTAATAGACTTACAACTGAGCCTGCCTGCGACCAGAAGAACCGAGGGCAGACTCACAAGGCTGCAGCACTTTATACTTCCAGTAGTGGGAGGGGCCATGGGAGGAGCCAAAGGTGGAGCCTTGTACAAGCTCCTCATCTCCCCCCTGTGGGCAGAGCCGCGCAACAGCTCACAGACGGAGCCCAGGGACACCGTGATACACAGTGTGAATTATGCCTTGTACATTCACCACACCCTTGAGAGGCAGTTAAGAGTCACCCACATTGCTGTGGGTCTGGACTCGCTTGTAGACCAGACCGGGTAAGGATGGCAGATTTCCTTCCCTAAAGGATATTAGTGACCCAGATGGGTTTTTACAGCAATCGACAATGGTTTCATGGTCATCATTAGACTATTAATTCCAGATTTTTATTGAATTGGAATTTCGCGATGTGCCGGGGTGGGATTTGAACCCGGGACCCCCGAGCGTTACTCTGGGTCTCTGGTCCAGTGGTAATACCCCTGTGCCACCTCCTCCCCACAGCTACAGGGGGTTTGAAGATTACAGGGACGACTCTCTTGACCTTGCCTTGTACAGGCAGGTGTCAGCCACCAGGTTGCAAACCTTCTCCAGATCGTCAGTGAGCTCCAGTCTGGATTGGACAAAGGCGCAAACTTCCTCGTTGCCCATTACATCCCAACACCGTCACAAGCCAGGATAACAAACTCGCCCTCCTGAGAACGCTCGATTACCATGCCCTCTGGCTCTGGAGAGACCCGCTGTTCAGTGGGACCTTCCCCGTTCCCATTCCCGGAATCTCCCAGTGCCCGGGAGACGGCGAGCGAGCCGCTAACTCTCCGGATCATCATGCTGCCCCCCCCCCCCCCAACATTCCAGATCCTCACTCTCTCGCGTGGGTTACAGGGCTTATGGTCCTCGGTGGAAAAGTGCACGCACCGACTCCTCTGCAGGACACGGCAGGAGTCTCCGCAGTTTATCTGTCAGGGGGAGTGGAATATCTCCGTAGCCCCCCCCCCCCCCCCCCCCCCCCGCGTGTGAATGGAGTTCTCTATATCCCCCCTCCCGTGTGAATGGAGTATCTCCATATCCCCCCCTCTCTCAGGGGGGTGGCGTATCTCCATGTCCCCCCCTCTCTCAGGGGGGTGGCGTATCTCCATGTCCCCCCCTCTCTCAGGGGGGTGGCGTATCTCCATGTCCCCCCCCTCTCA
>NC_052176.1:67378-70227 GCF_902713615.1 Scyliorhinus canicula | reverse complement strand
GGTAAGATGGATACAGAACTGGCTCGGTCACAGAAGGCAAAGGGTAGCAGTAGAAGGGTGTTTTTCTGAATGGAAGGTTGTGACTAGTGGGATCGGTGCTGGGGCCTCTGTTGTTTGTGGTGTACATACACGATCTGGAGGAAAATGTAGCTGGTCTGAATCGTCAGTTCGAGGATGACACCAAGGTTGGTGGAGTGGCAGATAGTGTTGACGGTGGTCAGAGGATACAGCAGGACATAGATAGGTTGGAGACTTGGGCAGAGAAATGGCAAATGGAGTTTAATCCGGACAAATGTGAGGTAATGCATTTTGGTAGGTCTAACATAGAGGGGAAATATACCGGAAATTGTAAAACTCTTAAGGAATATAGAGTCAGAGAGATCTGGGCGAGCAGGTCCACAGATCTTTGAAAGTGGCAACACAAGTGGACAAGTAGGCAAGAAAGCATACGGAATGCTTGCCTTCATTGGACGGGGCATCGAGTATAAAAACTGACAAGTCATGCTGCAGTTGTGCAGAACCTTGGAAAGGCCGCACTTAGAATATTGCCCACAATTCTGGTCACCACACTACCAGAAGGATGTGGAGGCTTTGGAGAGGGTGCAGAGGAGGTTTCCCAGGATGTTGCATGGTCTGGAGGGTGTTAGCTGTGTGGAGAGGCTGAATAGACTCGGGCTGTTTTCATTAGAAAGACGGAGGTTGAGGGTGACCCGATAAAGGTCTACAAGTTTATGAGGGGCATGGGTAGAGCCCCACAACCCAAAGATGTGCAGGCGAGGTGGATTGACCAGGCTAAATTGCCCCTTAATTGGAAAAAATGAATTGGGTACTCTAAATTTAAAAAAAATAAACATGGGGGTGGAAATTTAATTTGAGACAGTAGTTAAACAATTGAATTGTCGTATATATATATATAGATACAAAAATGTATATATAATATATATATATACATAGAGAAAGAGAGAGGGGTGAGGGAGCAAGTTAAAGTGGGGATTAGGAATTAGATAATGGGCAGCACGGTGGCACAGTGGTTAGCATTGCTGCCTACGGCGCTGAGGACCCGGGTTTAAATCCCGACCCTGGGTCACTGTCCGTGTGGAGTTTGCACATTCTACCCGTGTTTGCGTGGGTTTCACCCCCACAACCCAAAGATGTGCAGGGTAGGTGGATTGACCACACTAAATTGCCCCTTCATTGGAAAAGGTAATTGGGTACTCTAAATTTATTTTAAAAAAGGGAATTAGATAATAGTGAACATAAGAACATAAGAACTAGGAGCAGGAGTAGGCCATCTGGCCCCTCGAGCCTGCTCCGCCATTCAATGAGATCATGGCTGATCTTTTGTGGACTCAGCTCCACTTTCCGGCCCAAACACCATAACCAATAATCCCTTTATTCTTCAAAAAACTATCTATGTTTACCTTAAAAACATTTAATGAAGGAGCCTCAACTGCTTCACTGGGCAAGGAATTCCATAGATTCAGAACTCTTTGGGTGAAGAAGTTCCTCCTAAACTCAGTCCTAAATATACTTCCCCTTATTTTGAGGCTATGTCCCCTAGTTCTGCTTTCACCCGTCAGTGGAAACAACCTGCCCGCATCTATCCTATCTATTCCCTTCATAATTTTAAATGTTTCTATAAGATCCCCCCTCATCCTTCTAAATTCCAACGAGTACAGTCCCAGTCTACTCAACCTCTCCTCATAATCCAACCCCTTCAGCTCTGGGATTAACCTCGTCAATCTCCTCTGCACACCCTCCAGCGCCAGTACGTCCTTTCTCAAGGAAGGAGACCAAAACTGAACACAATACTCCAGGTGTGGCCTCACTAACACCTTATACAATTGCAACATAACCTCCCTAGTCTTAAACTCCATCCCTCTAGTAATGAAGGACAACATTCCATTTGCCTTCTTAATCACCTGTTGCACCTGTAAACCAACTTTCTGTGACTCATGCACTAGAATGAATTGGGTACTCTAAATTTATATTGAAAATTTTTTTAAAAATGTATACAGTTAACAACCAGGTTTTACTTGCTTATCTTGGTGCAGAGTCCTGAGAGTTCTTGGATCGAGCAACCTTTTTTTTTAAACCAAGTTCAAAATCTTCTGCTAAGTTTAGCACCCTGGAAGCAACTCCTTTGTCCAGACAGACCTGGCCCCTCCTATTTGCTACACCAGCCACACAAAGCACACGGCATTCTTTTGTCTCTTGTTATAAGATGTGATTTGAGTTGTTTGGCCAGACTGAATCTGCAACATTATATTAGCTGACCATCTGCAAACAGATAAACTGGCTTTTAATATCCAGGAGCAAACACTTTCCCAGCCAAAAGCACTGAATTCCTCACTGTTAATCACCGCTCCAGCAAACATACTGTCTGTAATCATTATAACCGAGGTTTTAACAATATTACTGCAAAAATAGAAGCTACAAAATATGACAACGTTATATTGATCAGAACCAGTTTGACATTGGGAATTAAGAGGTATTTGAGGTATTGGTGGGCTTAAACGTGGACAAACCCCCAGGTCCAGATGAATTGTGTCCCAGGATGCTGTGGGAGGCGAGGGAGGAGATTGCAGGGGCTTTGACCGAAATTCTTAATTCTTCTCTGGCCACGGGAGAGGAGCAGAGGACTGGAGAACCGCGAATGTGGTCCACTATTTAAGAAAGGTTGTAGAGACGAGCCAGGGAACTACAGACCAGTGAGTCTCATGTCAGTGGTAGGGAAATTATTTGAAAAAATTCTGAAGGAATATCTCCGCTTGGAGAGACAAGGTTTGATCAGGAATAGTCAGCATGGCTTGGTCTGAGGGAGGCCGCGCCTAACAAATTTGATTAAA
>NC_052176.1:29878-62378 GCF_902713615.1 Scyliorhinus canicula | reverse complement strand
TGGGATGTTGGTGAGGGAGTGGGGGCGATGTCTGTTCGGGTGGGGCTTATTTTTTTCCCCCCGCGTTTTCTTGGGAGTGGGGGGGGGGGGGCCCGTAGCCCTCGGGGACTGGGGTGAGGTTGCAGTTAGAAGGAACTGCGCCACAGGGGGCGGGGCCTGCCCAGGCAGGGAGCGTGGGGGGGGGGGGGGGGGACTTCCACTACCCCACTTTGGTGGGGGGAGGGCTGTAGATTTGGATGGGAAATCCAAAGGGGGATTGGAGGCAGAGGCTGGAGCGGCCGGGGTCAGCATGAATCAGTTGACGTACGGGAGTGCAATGGGGGGTGGGGGGGTTAAGCAGTTGCTTAGCTGGGGAAGGGGAGGGGGCGGGAAACTGGGTTGCTGCTGTGCTGATTAAGGAGGAGTTGAAGGTAAGAGGGAGAGTCGGGGTGGGGAGCCTCCGCCTGGGGGGCTGGAGAGTGCGGGGATCGTGGGCACGTGGCACCTGGTCTAAAACAGGAGATGGCTAGTCGGGGGGGGGGGGGGGGGGGGGGGGGGGGGGCGATCCGGCTGATCATGTGGAATGTGAGAGGCTTGAATGCGCTGGTCAAGAGGGCCCGGGTGTTTTCACACTTAAAGGGGCTGAAGGCAGACGTAGCCATGCTACAGGAAATAGACCTGAAGATCGTGGATCAAACTAGGCTGAGCAAGGGATGGGTGGGACAGGTTCTTCATTCAGGGCTGGATGCGAAAAACAGAGAGGTCTAAATCCTGGTGAGTAAGCGGGTGGCATTTGAGGCGGTGGGTATTGAGGCGGATAAAGGGGGGGGGTCGATATGTTATGGTGAGTGGCAGGCTGCAGGGGCCTGGGTGGTGCTGGTGAATGTGTATGCCCCCAACTGGGACGATGCAGAGTTCATGAAGCGGATCTTGAGTCGGATCCCGGATCTGGAGGCAGGTAGTTTAATAATGGGGGGGGGGGCCTTCAATACGGTTCTGGACCCAGCACTGGATCGGTCGGGTAAAAGGCCGGTAGTGGCTAAGGTTCTGAGGGGGTTCATGGACCAGATGGGGAGAGTGGATCCGTGGTGATTTGCTAGGCCAAGGGTGAGGGAGTTTTCCTCTTTCTCCCATGTACACAAGGCTTACTCACGGATAGATTTTTTTTGTGGTAAACAGGGCGCCAGTCCCGAGAGTGGAGGGGGTGGAGTACTCGGCCATTGCGATCTCGGACCATGCCCCGCACTGGGTGGAGCTGGAGATGGGGGAGGAGAGAGGCCAGCGCCCGCTGTTGCGAATGGACGTGGGACTACTGGCGGACGAGGAGGTCTGTGGGCGGGTCCGGGGGTGTATCCAAAGATATGTGGAGGCCAATGATAATGGGGAGGAGTCGGTGAGTGTGGTCTGGGAGGCGCTGAAGGCGGTGGTCAGGGGGGGGGGGGAGTTAATTTCAATCCGGGCCCACAGGGTGAAGAGGGAGAGGGTGAAGAGGGAGAGGATGGTGGGGCAGATACTGAGGGGGGACAGGAGATATGTGGAATCCCCCGAGGAGAGGTTGCTGAAGGAGCGCCGGAGCCTCCAGATGCAGTTTGACTTGCTAACCACAGGGAAGTAGTTGAGGAAGCTACAGGGAGCAGTGTATGGGTATGGGGAGAAGGCAAGCCGGATGTTGGCATATCAGCTGCAGAAGAGGGAGGCGGCTAGGGAGATTGGGGGAATTAGGGACAGGAGGGGAACATGGTGCGGAGTCCAGCTAAAATAAACAAGGTCTTTAAGGGCTTTTATGGTGAATTATGCGAGTCAGAACCCCGGGGGGGGGGGGGGGGGGGGGGGGGAGGCGATGTGACAGTTCCTGGACCAACTTGGGTTTCCAAAGGTGGAGGAAGGGCGGTTAGAGGGTTTGGGGGCTCCGATCGGGATGGAGGAGATGGCTAAGAGGTTGGGGAGTGTGTGCATGCAGGCAAGGCCCCTGGGAAGGATGGATTCCCCGTTGAGTTCTACAGGAAGTTCTCGGAGCTGTTGGGCCCGCTGTTGCTGAGATCCTTTAAGGAGGCTGAGGAAAAGGGAATCCTCTCCCCCGACGATGTCACAGGCTTTGATCTCGCTTATCCTCAAGCATGATAAGGACCCGTAGCAATGCGGCTCCTATGGGCCAATTTCGCTTCTTAATGTAGATGCCAAACTGTTGGCCAAGATCCTGGCCACCAGGATTGAGGATTGTGTCCCGGGAGTGATTCATGAGGATCAGACGGGGTTTGTGAAGGGCAGGCAGCTGAATACGAATGTGCGAAGGCTCCTGAAAGTGATCATGATGCCCTCGGAGGCTGGGGACGGAGAAGTGGTAGCGGCAATGGACGCACAGAAGGCCTTTGATCGAGTGGAGTGGGAGGTGTTAGGCAGGTTTGGGTTTGAGGAGGAATTCATAGGATGGGTCAAATTGTTGTACCAGGCTCCGGTTGCGAGTGTTTCGACGAACCGGCTGCAGTCAGAGTATTTCAAGTTATATCGTGGAATGAGGCAGGTGTGCCCTTTGTCCCCCCCCTGCTGTTTGCCCTGGCGATTGAGCCGCTGGCCATGGCATTGAGGGAATCCAGAAACTGGAGGGGATTGGTCGGGGGGAGGGGGGGGGGAACACCGCGTTACACTGTATGCGGATGACCTGCTTTTGTACATTGCAAATCCGGTGGAGGGGATGGGGGAGGTTATGCAGATTCTGAGAGATTTTGGAAACTTCTCGGGATACAAGTTAAATGTGGGGAAAAGCGAGCTTTTAGTGGTGCATGCGAGGGGCCAGGAAAAGAGATTGGGGGAGCTACCGCTCAAGATGGTGGAGAGGAGCTTTCGGTACTTGGGTATCCAGGTGGCCAAGAGTTGGCTGGTTTTACACAAGCTCAATCTAGCGCGCCTGGTGGATCAGATGGAGGACTTTAGGAGGTGGGATGTGTTGCCACTCTCCCTGGCGGGTAGGGTGCAGTCCGTAAAGATGACGGTCCTACCTAGGTTCCTGTTCGCCTTTCAGTGCCTGCCTATTCTCATCCCCAAGTCCTTCTTTAAGCGGGTAAATAGGAGTATTACGGGATTTGTGTGGGCAAATAAGACCCCGCGGGTTAAGAGACTGTTTTTGGAGCGCAGTCGTGAGGGGGGCGGGTTGGCACTGCCAAAATTGTGCAGCTATTACTGGGCAACGAATGTGTCTATGATTCGGAAGTGGGTAATGGAGGGAGGGAGAGGGGACGGCGTGGAAACGGCTGGAAGCGTCGTCCTGTACAGGCACTAGCTCGGGGGCACTGGTGACGGCACCGTTGCCGCTTCTGCCGACGCGGTACACCACGAGCCCAATGGTGGCGGCGACATTGAGGGTCTGGGGGCAGTGGAGACGGCATGGGGGGAGGTAGGGGCCTCAGTTTGGACCCCGATACGGAACAATCATAGGTTTGTTCCAGGTAGGATAGATGGTGGGTTCCTAAGTTGGTAGAGGGTGGGAATCAAAAGAATGGGGGACTTGTTTCTGGATGGGACCTTTGCCAGTCTGAGGGCGCTGGAAGAGAAATTTGGGTGACCCCCGGGGAATACCTTTAGGTACATGCAGGATCGGGCGTTCGGGAAAAGCAGGTGGGGGAATTCCCGCTGCTGCCTGCCCGGAGGATGCGGGACAGGGTGGTCTCGGGCGTGTGGGTTGGGGATGGCAAGATATTGGAAATGTACCAGGAGCTGCAGGAGGCGGAGGAGATCTCGGTGGAAGAGCTGAAGGGCAAGTGGGAGGAGGAGCTGGGCGAGGAGCTGGATGAGGGCCTGTGGGCTGACGCCCTGAGCAGGGTCAATTCCTCCTCATCTTGCGCCAGGCTTAGCCTGGTTCAGTTTAAAGTGGTGCATCGGGCGCATATGACAGGGGCGAGAATGAGTATGTTTTTTGGGGGTAGAGGACAGGTGTGTGAGGTGTTCAGGGAGCCCAGCTAATCATGTCCATATGTTCTGGACATGCCCGGCGCTTGCGGAGTTCTGGAAGGGCTTTGCAAAGGCTATGTCCACGATCTTGGACACTCGGGTAAAACCGAGCTGGGGGATAGCGATATTTGGGGTATCGGACGATCCGGGAGCGCAGGAGTCGAAAGAGGCCGGAGCTCTGGCCTTTGCCTCCTTGGTATCCCGGAGAAGGCTCTTGTTAATCTGGAGGGACGTGAATCCCCCAAGCGTGGAGGCTTGGGTCAGTGACATGGCGGGGTTTCTCAGGTTGGAGAAGATAAAGTTTGCCTTGCGAGGCTCTCTGCAGGGGTTCTCCAGGCGGTGGCAGCCGTTCCTTGATTTTCTCGCAGAACGATAGGTGGAGGTCAGCAGCAGCAGCAGCAACTCGGGGGTGGGGGGGGGGGGGGGGGGGTTGTTTTCAGGTTATTTGTTATGGGCAGACACCCCATTTTGTTTTGTTTTTTTGTTAAATTCTTAGCTGGATAGAGGGTTAAGTGGTTTTTTTGTTGATATATTACTTTGTTCTCTTTGCATTATTTTCTTTTTTGTAGTGTTTTGTAAAAACTTTGAAAAATTTGGAATAAAAACATTTTTAAAATAAACTTAAATTCTCACCATCTCTTACCTCTGCCTTCAAAGATTCTTTTGCCAATTGGGTGGCACAGTGGTCAGCACTGCTGTCTCACAGTGCCAGGGACCCGGGTTAACACTGCTGTCTCACAGTGCCAGGGACCCGGGTTAACACTGCTGCCTCACAGTGCCAGGGTCCCGGGCTAACACTGCTATCTCAGTGTCAGAGACCGGGTTAACACTGCTGTCTCAGTGCCAGGGACCCAGGTTAACACTGCTGTCTCACAGTGCCAGGGACCCGGGTTAACACTGCTGTCTCACAGTGCCAGGGACCCGGGTTAACACTGCTGTCTCACAGCGCCAGGGACCCAGGTTAACACTGCTGTCTCACAGTGCCAGCGACCCGGGTTAACACTGCTGTCTCACAGTGCCAGGGACCCGGGTTAACACTGCTGTCTCACAGCGCCAGGGACCGGGGTTAACACTGCTGTCTCGCAGTGCCAGGGACCTGGGTTAACACTGCTGTCTCACAGTGCCAGGGACACGGGTTAACACTGCTGTCTCACAGTGCCAGCGACCCGGGTTAACACTGCTGTCTCACAGTGCCAGGGACCGGGGTTAACACTGCTGTCTCACAGTGCCAGGGACCTGGGTTAGCACTGCTGTCTCACAGCGCCAGGGACCCAGGTTAACACTGCTGTCTCACAGTGTCAGGGACCCGGGTTAGCACTGCTGTCTCACAGTGCCAGGGACCTGGGTTAACACTGCTGTCGCACAGTATCAGGGACCAAGGTTAACACTGCTGTCTCACAGTGCCAGGGACCCGGGTTAACACTGCTGTCTCAGTGCCAGGGACCCGGGTTAGCACTGCTGTCTCACAGCGCCAGGGACCCAGGTTAACACTGCTGTCTCACAGTGCCAGGGACCGGGGTTAACACTGCTGTCTCACAGTGCCAGGTACCCGGGTTAACACTGCTGTCTCACAGTGCCAGGGACCCGGGTTAACACTGCTGCCTCACAGAGCCAGGATCCCGGGTTAACACTGCCGTCTCACAGAGCCAGGGACCCGGGTTAACACTGCTGTCTCACAGTGCCAGGGACCCGGGTTAGCACTGCTGTCTCACAGTGCCAGGGACCCGGGTTAACATTGCTGTCTCAGTGCCAGGGACACGGGTTAACACTGCTGTCTCACAGTGCCAGGGACCGGGGTTAACACTGCTGTCTCACAGTGCCAGGGACCTGGGTTAGCACTGCTGTCTCACAGCGCCAGGGACCCAGGTTAACACTGCTGTCTCACAGTGTCAGGGACCCGGGTTAACACTGCTGTCTCACAGTGCCAGGGACCCGGGTTAACACTGCTGTCGCACAGTATCAGGGACCAAGGTTAACACTGCTGTCTCACAGTGCCAGGGACCCGGGTTAACACTGCTGTCTCACAGTGCCAGGGACCCGGGTTAGCACTGCTGTCTCACAGCGCCAGGGACCCAGGTTAACACTGCTGTCGCACAGCATCAGGGACCAAGGTTAACACTGCTGTCTCACAGTGCCAGGGACCGGGGTTAACACTGCTGTCTCACAGTGCCAGGGACCGGGGTTAGCACTGCTGTCTCACAGCGCCAGGGACCCAGGTTAACACTGCTGTCGCACAGCATCAGGGACCAAGGTTAACACTGCTGTCTCACAGTGCCAGGGACCGGGGTTAACACTGCTGTCTCACAGTGCCGGGGACCCAGGTTAACACTGCTGTCTCACAGTGCCAGGGACCCAGGTTAACACTGCTGTCTCAGTGCCAGGGACCGGGGTTAGCACTGCTGTCTTACAGAGCCAGGGACCTGGGTTAGCACTGCTGTCTCACAGTGCCAGGGACCGGGGTTAGCACTGCTGTCTCACAGCGCCAGGGACCCAGGTTAACACTGCTGCCTCACAGCACCAGGGACCTGGGTTCAATTCCAGCTCTAGGTGACTGTGTGGAGTTTGCTCCAGTTTCATCTCAATTCAGAGACGTGAAAGTTAGGTGGGTTGGCCATGATCAATTGCCCTTTAGTGTCCAAAGAGGTGGGGTTACAGGGATAGGGGAGGGGAAGGAATCTGGATAGTGTGCTCTTTCAGAGGGTCAGTGCAACCTCGATGGGCCGAATGACCTCCTTCTGCCTGTAGGGATTCAATGAATTATCTTCAGTCAGCTTCTTGATATTTACTGTATTAAAAAAAATACTAATCTGAAACAACTCTTCAGTTCCATCCTCAAATCTACCCTGCCATTCCCAGCTTCTGTACACCCCCTTGCCCCAGGGCACATTCATTTCAGTAAGAACCCTCTGCTTTCTGAATGCTGCATGTCCCACCTTAAATGATGCAATAGCAGAGAGAGGGGGAGGTGGGCCGTGTTTAAAAAGGCGAAGAAAGGAGGTGGAGTTTGTCAGATAGAAGAGAGAGCGCGCTGGAGTGTGTGGCGGTGTTATTTTGCTGTATTATAGAGCAGTGTTAGAGTGAGGTGGTGCAATATTGCTGAATTGCAGAAGTGTTAGAATTAGGGTGAGGGAGAGGGCAGTGGTGTAGTATTGCTGAGTTGGAGGGCAGTGTGAGGGAGGGAGAGGGTGGGTGGTGTATTACACAGCAGTGTTAGAGCCAGGGTTATATCACTGTGTTGGAGAGCAGTGTTAGGGTGAGAGAGAGAGGGAGTGTGTGTGTGAGGGAGAGTGTTGGGGAGAGTGAGAGAGTGTGTCAGAGGGAGTGAGGGGGAGTGTGAGTGAGTGAAGGGAGAGAGTGTGAGGGGGAGTGAGTGAGGTAGTGTGAGTGTCTGGGGGAGTGTGAGGTAGTGAGTGGGGGAGTGACTGAGTGAGGGGGAGGCAGTGTCTGAGTGAGGGGGAGGTAGTGAGGGAGTGTCTGAGTGAGGGAGTGTCTGTGAGGGGGAGGTAGTGAGTGAGGTAGTAAGGGAGTGAGGGGTGCCTGAGTGAGGGGGATAGGGAGTGAGGTAGTGTGCGTGTGAGGAGTGCCTCAGTGTGTGAGGTAGTGTCTGTGTGAGGGAGTGTGTGAGGTAGTGAGTGTGGAGTGCCTGAGTGAGTGAGGTAGTGTGTGTGTGAGGGAGTGAGGAGTGCCTGAGTGAGGTAGTGTCTGAGTGAGTGAGGTAGTGAGTGTGTGAGGTAGTGTCTGTGAGTGAGGTAGTGAGTGTGTGTGAGGAGTGCCTCAGTGTGAGGTAGTGAGTGTGCGAGGGGTAGTGAGGGAGTGAGGAGTGCCTCAGTGTGTGAGGGGTAGTGAGGGAGTGAGTGTGTGAGGTAGTGTCTGAGTGAGTGAGGTAGTGAGTGTGTGTGAGGAGTGCCACAGTGTGAGGTAGTGAGTGTGCGAGGGGTAGTGAGGGAGTGAGTGAGCGGCTCGGCGATGAGCGGCCCGCAGGGGAGCCCTCCGGACGGCCCAGCCGCAGACGCCGAGCTGGGGCCGCTGCGGGAGGTGGAGCTGGAGGATGTGGAGTTGGAGAAGGTGCCGCTAGGCCCGGGGCCTGGGGACAGTAACGGGGCGCTGAAGCCGCTGAAGGGTAGCCCAGGCCCGGGGAGGGTGGCTGGGCCTAGCGGCCTGTCTAAGGAGGAGTTACTGAGGGTAGCGGGTAGCCCAGCCTGGCAGCGGGCTCGCTGGGCCCTCCTGCTGCTATTCTGGCTGGCCTGGCTGGCTATGCTGGCCGGGGCCATCGCCATCATCCTCAAGGCCCCCCGCTGCCGCTCACTGCCTCCCGCTGCCTGGTGGCGGAGCGGGGCCGCCTACCAGCTACACAGCCCGGCCTTCCAGGACTCGGATGGAGACGGAGCCGGAGACCTGGCAGGTACCCGGGGGGGGGGGGGGGGGCGACCGGGACTCGGGGCCTGGCAGGTGGCCGGGGGGGGGGGGGGGAGGCCGGGGCTCGGGGCCTGGCAGGTACCCGGGGGGGGGGGGGGGGGAGAGAGAGGGAGGCCTGGGCCGGGGGGCCGGGCAGGTACCCGGGGGGGAGGCCGGGGCTCGGGGCCTGGCAGGTACCCGGGGGGGGGGGGAGAGGGAGGCCTGGGCCGGGCAGGTACCCGGGGGGGGAGGCCGGGGCTCGGGGCCTGGCAGGTACCCGGGGGGGACCGGGGCCTGGCAGGTGGCCGGGGGGGGGGGGGGGAGAGAGAGGGAGGCCTGGGCCGGGGGGCCGGGCAGGTACCCGGGGGGGGGAGGCCGGGGCTCGGGGCCTGGCAGGTACCCGGGGGGGGGGGAGAGAGGGAGGCCTGGGCCGGGCAGGTACCCGGGGGGGAGGCCGGGGCTCGGGGCCTGGCAGGTACCCGGGGGGGACCGGGGCCTGGCAGGTGGCCGGGGGGGGGGGGGGGAGAGAGAGGGAGGCCTGGGCCGGGGGGCCGGGCAGGTACCCGGGGGGGGAGGCCGGGGCTCGGGGCCTGGCAGGTACCCGGGGGGGGGGGAGAGAGGGAGGCCTGGGCCGGGCAGGTACCGGGGGGGGAGGCCGGGGGGAGGCCGGGGCTCGGGGCCTGGCAGGTACCCGGGGGGGGGGGAGAGAGGGAGGCCTGGGCCGGGCAGGTACCCGGGGGGGGAGGCCGGGGGGAGGCCGGGGCTCGGGGCCTGGCAGGTACCCGGGGGGGACCGGGGCCTGGCAGGTGGCCGGGGGGGGGGGGGGGGGCGACCGGGGCCCGGGGGGGGGGCCCCCGGCATTTGGCGGTTGGGAGTTGCCCGCCCCCTTTTCGCCCAGGCCACGCCCTCTTTTCGCCAAGCCCACGCCCACTGTCGCTCAGGTCCCGCCCACTATCGCTCAGCCCCCGCCCCTTTCCGCACAAGCCCCTCCTCCTGTCACCCGGGCCCCACCCCCATCTCACAGGCCCTGTACCCAGGCCCCGCCCCCCGGTCGCTCGGGCCCTGTCGCCCGGGCCCCGCCCCATCTGGCCCAGGCCCCGCCCCCTGTTGCTTGGGACCTGTCGCCCGGGCCCCGCCCCATCTGTCACCCAGGCCCGCCCTGTTGCTCAGGCCCCACCCCCTGTCACCCAGGCCCTGCCCCAGGCCCCGCCCTTGTTGCTTGGGACCTGTCGCCCGGGCCCCGCCCCATCTGCCCCGGGCCCCGCCCTTTGTACCCAGGCCCCGCCCCCGGTCGCTCGGGCCCTGTCGCCTGGGCCCCGCCCCATCTGGCCCAGGCCCCGCCCCCTGTTGCTTGGGTCCTGTCGCCTGAGCCCCGCCCTTTGTACCCAGGCCCCGCCCCCTGTAGCCCAGGCCCCGCCCCCGGTCGCTCAGGCCCTGTCGCCCGGGCTCCGCCCCATCTGCCCCAGGTCCCACCCCCTGTCACCCAGGCCCCGCCCCCTGTCACCTGGGCCCCGCCCCATCTGTCACCCAGGCCCCGCCCCCGGTCACTCAGGCCCTGTCGCCCGGGCCCCGCCCCATCTGGCCCAGGCCCCACCCCCTGTCACCTGGGCCCCGCCCCATCTGTCACCCAGGCCCCACCCCCTGTCACCCAGGCCCCACCCCCTGTCACCCAGGCCCCACCCCCGTCACCCAGGCCCGCCCCGTCGCCCGGGCCCGCCCCCTGTCATTCTGGCCCCGTCGCCCGGGCCCGCCCCCCCCCCCCCCCCCCCGGCCCAGGCCCGCCCCCTGTCACCGAGGCCCCGCCCCCTTTCGCTTAGGCCCTGTCACCCAGGCCCTGTCCCCTGTCACCAGGGCCCCGCCCCCTGTCACTGAGGCCCCACCCCCTGTCACCCGGGCTCCGCCCCCTGGCTGATCACAATCCCCACAGTGACCAGGAGACCATTCAGCCCATCCAGGCTGACCCCACCCTCACCCTGTAACATAAGAACTAGGAGCAGGAGTCGGCCATCTGGCCTCGAGCCTCCTCCGCCATTCAGTGAAATGAGAATGGCTTATTGTCACGAGTAGGCTTCAATTAAGTTACTGTGAAAAGCCCCTAGTCGCCACATTCCGCCGCCTGTTCGGAGAGGCTGGGTTGAGATCATGGCTGATCTTTTGTGGACTCAGCTCCACTTTCCAGCCCGAACACCATAACCCTTAATCCCTTTATTCTTCAGAAAACTATCTATATTTATCTTAAAAACATTTAATGCACGAGCACACCCAGGTCTCTCTGCACAGCAGCATGCTTTAATATTTTATCATTTAAATAATAATCCCGTTTGCTGTTATTCCTACCAAAAAACAGCCCCACCCAGCCCCCTCCCCCACCCACTTCCCCTCCCCCACCCAGGGTCAATCCCCCACCCTCTCCCCATGACCCCCACCCTCTCCCCGTGACCCCCACCCTCTCCCCGTGACCCCCACCCTCTCCCCGTGACCCCCACCCTCTCCCCGTAACCCCCACCCTCTCCCCGTAACCCCACCCCAAGGAGCAATTTATCACGGCCAATCCACCTAACCTGCACATCTTTGGACTGTGGGAGGAAACCGGAGCACCCGGAGGAAACCCACGCAGACACGGGGAGGACGTGCAGACTCCGCACAGACAGTGACCCAAGCCGGGGATCAAACCTGGGATCCTGGTGCTGTGAAGCTACAGTGCTAACCACTGTGCTACCATGCCACCCCTATACTGTTTATAGGGTGCATACTGTACAGTGTATACTACAGTGGTAGATGTGGTGTATACTGTTGTGTATTCAATGTATATGGTGCCTATACATTATGGGGGGGGTTTAAATTCAATTAATTAAATGTAATCTGCAATTTAAAAAGGTGCTATCAACAGTGGAAACTGTGAGACTGTCTGTTGTCTGTAGGAGTAGCAGAGAGAATGGAGGAAATTGCTGCGCTCAAGATGAAGAGTATTATTATCGGCCCAATCCACAAGACTGCTCCAGACAACATCAGAGAGACCAGGCTGACCGAAATCGACAGCAAACTGGGCAACCTGGAGCAGTTGCAGAAGCTGCTGGAGGCGGCCAGACGGAAAGGTAATCAGGGGGGGGGGGGGGGGGGAGAAACTGAAGGTGGAACCAAGCGTCCCACCCTGTATCTCCTGCCACTTCTCCAAGCTCAGTCTCATTTTGTGTGCACACAGGTATCAAGGTGATTCTGGATCTAACTCCGAATTACAGAGGAAAGCAGGAGTGGTTTGGGATTAACTTCAACAGGACTAATGGCAGCCAGGACTATTTACAGGTACGTGCCACTCCCTGTGCGTCGCGACAGGCCAGACAGTGTCCCTCCCGAGTCGCCCATTTGAATGGCCAGAGGGTCATCTCCTGTCCCTCAGCATGGTTCTTCCTGCAGGAGGGAATTACCTGCTGTTCAGTGACACCCCTCCTCCACTGACTGGGAAAGATATGTGTGGAGTGTACCATAGAACTCCCAGAGTGTAGAAGGAGGCCATTCGGCCCATCAAGCCTACACCAACCCTCTGAATGAGCATCCTACCTCAGCCCACTCTCCCACCCCATCCATGAGGGTGACACACTAGAAACCAGCCTGTCGTGACTGTCTGTGAGTTGAGGAAGGTGATTTGGTTATTTGAGGGTGGAGGATATGGAAGCAACCCAATAGAAACACCTACTGGCCAGAGCCCGCCACTACAATGTGACCGTTTACATTCAGGATTTCCATTGTGAACAAATGCAAAAAATACTGGACAATCTGGCTGACAGCGTCTCTGCGGAGAGAGATGGGAGCTAACGTTTCGAATCTAGATGGAGGGGGGAAAACACAAAATGAAAATAATCGAACTGTGTTTTTGACAGGAGAAAGAAGCATTTCGATATTGGCTGGAAAAAGGTTTGGATGGGCTGCGTCTGCGGGGAATTGAGCAAGTTGTGAATTCTGTGAGTAGCGGTCATTCTTCTTGCCTTTGACTCAGCACCCCCCCCCCCCCCCCCCCCCCCGATCACAACCCACTCACACACACACACACAGTCACCTTCCAGTGTGAGCGAGTCACTGTCGCTGGGGTGGGGGAGCTGTGCTGGCCTTGTCTGAGACAGGGGAACGTCAGAATGGGGGGAGGCGGTGACGTAGTGGTTTTGTCACTGGGCTAGTAACCCAGAGACCCAGAGTCATCCAGAGACCCAGAGTAATGCATTGGGCTCCTAGATGATGGAATCTGAATTCAATAAAAATCTGGAAATAAAAGTCTAAAGATGACCGTGAAACCATTGTCGATTGTCGTAAAAACCCATCTGCTTCACTCGTGTCCTTTCGGGAAATCTGCCGCCCTTGCCTGGTCCGGCCTACATGTGACTCCAGACCCACAGCAATGTGGTTGACATTTAAATGCCCGTTCGAGGGCAGTTAGGGGTGGGCAATAAAGGCTAGCACAGCCCAGCGATGCCCACGTCCCATAAAACAAGTAAAGAGAAATGACAGCTCTTTCCCCTCTCTTCCTCCTTCTGTTCCTGGGTGCCCACCGCCCAGTGCTCTGACTGGGAATCGCCTGCTTGGGTTGCAATATGACATTTGTTATGGGAGCGGCGTTTTCAGAACCCCAAAATATATCATGGAGTTCAACCAATCCCCCCACTTTAATGTATTGTTGCTTTTGAAGCACACAGCTTGTTCTCCAGGTGTGGTATTACAATTATGGACACATGGGTTTTTAAACACAAAACAATGTTTATTCCATGAATTCAACTTAACCTTTTAAATAAACATTGGATCACTTAACACCCCTTACTTCAAAGATAACCCCAAAAATAATATAACACTAAATAATCCCTCATAATGTTCCTTCAAACCTCCAAAAGACTTCACCTTTAACAACAGAAACACATCAGGTTAAAGACATTACTATTATGAGTTTAAATCACCCAAATGATTCAGAGATGATCTTTCATGGCAGAGATCACAGCAAATCCAGCTCACTGCAAACACAGACACACCCAAGCTCTTTGTCTCAAAACCCGGCTTTCTCCTTTCAAACAGCTCACAGCAAACCAGCCAGGCACTTTTCAGCTGCTCTCTCTCAAACTGAAAATAAAAGCAGAAGTGAGCTCAGCTCCCCCCACCCTCTGACATCACTTCAGTAATATGAGCTGCACCATTTCTTAAAGGTACATTGCTTAAACATCCATTTCTTAAAGATACATTGCTTAAACATCCATTTCTTAAAGGTACATTGCTTAAACATCCATTTCTTAAAGGTACACTCACATGACACCTCCCCCAAGAAAAAAAAATAAACCATCAACTTCAAGATGGTTTCATTTTTCACTTTTGCACCATCCACTAAGAAATGTACACAGTAAATATACTTTTTCGTTTCACAAAAAAAAACACACGCAAACAGGCATAACAATAAAGTCCATCTTTCCCGTTCTTCTTCCTCCAACCGAAATCCTTCCAATCATCACATTTCTAACAAAGCATCGGCTATCACATTTTCCCATCCTGCCACATGTACTATTTTTAAATGAAATGGCTGTAACAATAAACTCCAGCGAAACAGCCTTGCGTTGTTACTCCGGAGTCGCTCCAAAAACGTCAAAGGATTATGATCAGTATATATAACGGTGTCAGATGGATTGCTGGTCACATAAATCTGAAAATGTTGCAAAGCCAGCACCAAACTCAAAGTCTCCTTCTCAATCGTCGGAAATGTTTTCTGGTGAGAATTCAATTTCTTTGAAAAATAACCAACAGGCCGCTCTGGCCCTTCGTCGTCGTCTTGTAGAAGCACCGCACCTACCCCCACATCACTCACATCAACAGCCACTTTGAATGGTTTGGTATAATTTGGGATGGCTAACACAGGAGCAGTGGCTAACACAACCTTCGGGCCGTCAAATGCCTGTTGACACTCCGCTGTCCACTGGAATTTGTTACGCTTCTTGAGCAAGTCTGTCAGTGGAGTGACCACACTGCTAAAATTTGGTACAAATTTCCGCTAAAATCCACTCATACCAAGAAACCGTATTATTTCCCGACGTGTCGAGGGTATCGGAAACTCCCCAATAACTTTGGTTTTCACATCCCGTGGGACCATTCGACCCTGTCCGATTGTATGGCCAAGGAAAGTGACTTGGGCTTTTCCAAATTCCCTTTTGGCCAGGTTTATCACCAAACCCGCCTCCTGAAGTTGATCAAATAACTCCCTCAGATGTTTGAAATCTTCTTTCCATTACGTTAGTGATGGAAAGGGATAAGTATACCCCGCAGAGCAAGAGTTATAGCTGGGGGAAGGGCAATTATGATGCCATTAGACATGACTTACGATGTGTTGGTTGGAGAAGTAGGCTGCAAGGGTTGGGCACACTGGATATGTGGAGCTTGTTCAAGGAACAGCTATTGCATGTTCTTGATAAGTACGTACCAGTCAGGCAGGGAGGAAGGGGTCGAGCGAGGGAACCGTGGTTTACCAAAGAAGTGGAATCTCTTGTTAAGAGGAAGAAGGAGGCCTATGTGAAGATGAGGCGTGAAGTTTCAGTTGGGGCGCTTGATAGTTACAAGGAAGCGAGGAAGGATCTAAAGAGAGAGCTGAGACGAGCAAGGAGGGGACATGAGAAGTCTTTGGCAGGTAGGATCAAGGAAAACCCAAAAGCTTTCTATAGGTATGTCAGGAATAAAAGAATGACTAGGGTAAGAGTAGGGCCAGTCAAGGACAGTGGTGGGAAGTTGTGTGTGGAGGCTGAGGAGATAAGCGAGATACTAAATGAATACTTTTCGTCAGTATTCACTCAAGAAAAAGATAATATTGAGGAGGAGAATGCTGAGACCCAGGCTATTAGAATAGATGGCATTGAGGTGCGTAGGGAAGAAGTGTTGGCAATTCTGGACAAGGTGAAAATAGATAAGTCCCCGGGGCCGGATGGGATTATCCTAGGATTCTCTGGGAAGCCAGGGAAGAGATTGCTGAGCCTTTGGCTTTGATTTTTAGGTCATCATTGGCTACAGGAATAGTGCCAGAGGACTGGAGGATAGCAAATGTGGTCCCTTTGTTCAAGAAGGGGAGTAGAGATAACCCCGGTAACTATAGGCCGGTGAGCCTAACGTCTGTGGTGGGTAAAGTCTTGGAGAGGATTATAAAAGATACGATTTATAATCATCTAGATAGGAATAATATGATTAGGGATAGTCAGCATGGTTTTGTGAAGGGTAGGTCATGCCTCACAAACCTTATCGAGTTCTTTGAGAAGGTGACTGAACAGGTAGACGAGGGTAGAGCAGTTGATGTGGTGTATATGGATTTCAGTAAAGCGTTTGATAAGGTTCCCCACGGTCGGCTATTGCAGAAAATACGGAGGCTGGGGATTGAGGGTGATTTAGAGATGTGGATCAGAAATTGGCTAGTTGAAAGAAGACAGAGAGTGGTAGTTGATGGGAAATGTTCAGAATGGAGTTCAGTTACGAGTGGCGTACCACAAGGATCTGTTCTGGGGCCGTTGCTGTTTGTCATTTATAAATGACCTAGAGGAGGGCGCAGAAGGATGGGTGAGTAAATTTGCAGACGACACTAAAGTCGGTGGAGTTGTAGACAGTGCGGAAGGATGTTGCAGGTTACAGAGGGACATAGATAAGCTGCAGAGCTGGGCTGAGAGGTGGCAAATGGAGTTTAATGTGGAGAAGTGTGAGGTGATTCACTTTGGAAAGAATAACAGGAATGCGGAATATTTGGCTAATGGTAAAATTCTTGGTAGTGTGGATGAGCAGAGGGATCTCGGTGTCCATGTACATAGATCCCTGAAAGTTGCCACCCAGGTTGATAGGGTTGTGAAGAAGGCCTATGGTGTGTTGGCCTTTATTGGTAGAGGGATTGAGTTCCGGAGCCATGAGGTCATGATGCAGCTGTACCAAACTCTGGCATTTGGAGTATTGCGTACAGTTCTGGTCGCCTCATTATAGGAAGGACGTGGAAGCTTTGGAACGGGTGCAGAGGAGATTTACCAGGATGTTGCCTGGTATGGAGGGAAAATCTTATGAGGAAAGGCTGATGGACTTGAGGTTGTTTTCGTTAGAGAGAAGAAGGTTAAGAGGTGACTTAATAGAGGCATACAAAATGATCAGAGGGTTAGATAGGGTGGACAGCGAGAGCCTTCTCCCGCGGATGGAGGTGGCTAGCACGAGGGGACATAGCCTTAAATTGAGGGGTAATAGATATAGGACAGAGGCCAGAGGTGGGTTTTTTACGCAAAGAGTGGTGAGGCCGTGGAATGCCCTACCTGCAACAGTAGTGAACTCGCCAACATTGAGGGCATTTAAAAATTTATTGGATAAGCATATGGATGATAATGGCATAGTGTAGGTTAGATGGCCTTTAGTTTTTTTTTCCATGTCGGTGCAACATCGAGGGCCGAAGGGCCTGTACTGCGCTGTATCGTTCTATGTTCTATGTTCTATGTTCTATGTCTGGCTGAACACTACCAGATCATCGATGTGTACCGCACAATTGGGTAATCCTGAATCAACTGTATTAGTTAACCATTGAAATGTGGCTGGGGCGTTTTTCATGCCAAATGGCATAACTTTGAATTGGTATATGCCATCTGGAGTCACAAAAGCTGAAATCTCCTTCGCCCTTTCAGATAAAGGTACCTGCCAGTAACCTTTCAGTAAATCCAATTTGGAAATAAAAGCGGATTGTCCCACTTTCTCAATACAATCCTTCAAACGTGGGATAGGGTAAGAGTCCGTTCTTGTAACTGCATTCACCTTTCGATAGTCCACACACAACCGTTGGGTACCGTCTGGTTTAGGTACCATCACTACGGGTGAGCTCCATTGGCTGCAACCCACTTCAATTATGCCATTTTCCTGCATACTCTCAATCTCTCTGTTAACCTGTGCCAATTTTAAAGGGTTAAGTCTGTATGGATGTTGTTTGATAGGAACATTTCCCACATCTACATCATGTATAGCCGTTTTAGTACTTCCCAATTTATCTCTACAAACTTGCCCATGTGATATCAATAACTCTTTCAGGTCAGTTTGTTTTTCCTCTGGAAGGTAACTCAACAATTCATCCCAATTTTTAAGAACATCCTCATTTTCCAATTTAATTTGAGGTATGTCAAATTCACAGTCATCTGGATTTGGTTCGTCATTTTGAGTTAGAATCATTAAAACTTCCTTTTTCTCTCCTTCCCTTTCAAAGTACCTTTTAAGCATATTCACATGACACACTCGGTGAGTCTTCCTTCTATCTGGTGTTTTTACCACATAATTCACCTCACTTAATTTCCTTTCAATCTGATACGGTCCACAAACCCTAGCTTTTAAAGGCTCACCTACCACTGGTAACAACACTAAACTTTATCTTCACTGGGAAAACTACGAACTTTGGATTTCTTGTCCGCTACCCGTTTCATCACATTTTGTGCAACTTTCAAATGTTGTCCAGCCAATTCACCTGCTCTATTTAATCATTCCCTAAAATTTGACACGTAATCCAATAGTATAATTTCCGATTTCTCATTCACCAATTTTTCCTTAATCAATTTAAGTGGTCCTCTCACCTCATGATCAAAAATTAGTTCAAAAGGACTAAATTTGGTTGACTCATTAGGTGCATCCCTAATTGTAAACAATACGAATGGAATTCCTTCATCCCAATCCTCTGGATAATCTTGACATTACGCCCTCAATATTGTCTTTAATGTCTGATGCCACCTTTCTAACGCTCCTTGCGATTCTGGATGGTACGCAGTTGATTTAAATTGTTTTATTCCTAAACTATCCATAACTTGTTTGAATAACTTTGAAATACAATTTGATCCTTGATCCGATTGAATTTCTGTGGGTAGTCCATATCTAGTAAAGAATTTAAGTAACTCCTCCACAATCCGTTTAGCTGTAATATTACGTACTGGAATGGCCTCTGGAAACCTAGTAGACACATCCATTATAGTCAATGTTTTAGGAAGCGGTCCTACACAATCAATTAGGACCCTTGTAAAAGGTTCCTCAAATGCTGGAATGGGTATTAAGGGCTCTGGTTTTATCACTTCTTGAGGTTTCCCTATCACTTGACATATGTGACATGATTGACAAAATTTAACTACATCTTTATGTAGTCCAGGCTAATAAAAATGTTTCTGGATTTTGAGTTTTCCTTATTCCCAAATGACCTCCCACTGGTACCTCATGTGCAACTAGCAACACCTCCTTTCTATACCATACTGGCAATACTACTTGATGAACGTCTGCCCGCTTTTCATCCGTCTGCATATGTACGGGTCTCCATTTTCTCATCAAGACATCACTTTTACGGTAATAACACTCTGGTATACTCTCAGATTCCTCTTCCGTATATGCTTTCTGATATATCCGTTTTATTTCTACATCTTTCTGTTGTAACTCCGCCAATTTTCCTGAACTAAAAATATCCGCCTCATCCTCCACCTGTTCTTGTTCTTTTTCAACCATCTGATCAAAAATCGTTTCTGATAATTGCACTTCAACTTCATCTTCACTCTTTGATTTCTCCTCTTGTCTTAACCTGTGACTTTGCGACCGGGTTACTACACAATCCGGAAAAGTCCCAGGATATTCATCCTTCAACCCTTCAGTTGTCTGATTTTCCACTGGCTTATCAACCACAGTAGGCATCACTCCCACCTGCGATCCAGCTATATCATTACCCAAGATAAACTGTATTCCTGGACAAGATAGTTTCTCTATTACTCCTATTACCACTTCACCACTCTTCACTGGACTTTCCAACCTTACCTTATATAATGGAACACTACTCCTCTCACCCTGAATTCCACATATCACTACCTTTTCTGGTAACATTCTTCCCAAACTACATAATTCCTCATCTCTCCCCTATAAAGATTGACTAGCCCCTGTATCTCTTAAAATTGTGAAGTCTTTACCTGCTCCTCCTGATACGCATGAGTAAACTTTACCCACACAAGTAAATTCTTTAAAGACATCTGGCACCTTCTTATCAATTACTTCTTGATCAGGCTGTACAATCGTTTGCACCTCCTTCGCCTCCCTTGGGCTTTCCTTTACTACTCTAACAAATCCCACTGTCTTACCCTGTTTTACCACATCAGCCTTCCCAGTGTTTTTCTTCAACCACCGACACTGTGACTTTACATGGCCTAGTTTATTACAGTGAAAACATTTGAAACTTTTCATTTCTTTTCCACCCTCCTGGATTTCTGTTTTAATCTGAGGTACACTCTCTTTATTGTCTCCCATCAGATCACCTTTACCTTTACCACTTGAGTATTTCTCATGTCCCCAGTTTCTATCCCTCACCGGCTGAAACTGATGTCGGAAACCAATCTTTGATTTATGAACTAATTCATAATCATCTGCCATTTCTGCTGCTAATCTCGCAGTTTTAACCCTCTGTTCTTCCACATGAGTTCTCACTACATCAGGAATTGAATTTTTAAACTCCTCCAAAAGTATAATTTCTCTGAGAGCTTCATACGTTTGGTCTATTTTCAAAACCCTTATCCACCTATCAAAATTACTCTGTTTGAGCCTTTCAAACTCCATGTATGTTTGACCAAATTCTTTCCTTAAATTTCTAAACCTTCCTCTGTAAGCTTCAGGCACGAGCTCATATGCACTTAAGATTGATTTCTTCACTTCCTCATACGTTCCAGATACCTCATCAGGTAGTGTTGCAAACACTTCACTATCTCCTCCCACAGTCCAAAGATGTGCAGGTTAGGTGGATTGGCCATGCTAAATTGCCCGTAGTGTAAGGTTAATGGGGGGGATTGTTGGGTTACGGGGATACGGGTTACGTGGGTTTAAGTGGGGTGATCATTGCTCGGCACAACATCGAGGGCCGAAGGGCCTGTTCTGTGCTGTACTGTTCTATGTTCTATGTTCCACCTACCAGCTTTGTTTGAATCAGTAACACCCACATGTCCTGTGGCCATTTCATTTGTTTAGCTACCTTCTCAAATGAAATGAAAAAGGCTTCCACCTCCTTCTCGTCAAACCTTGGTAATGCTTGGACATATTTAAATAGATCCCCACTAAGCCTTCGACTATGACGCTCTTTCTCACTATCCTCATCACTATCATCCAACTGTACGTTTCCCTTTACGTCTGCCAATTTTAATTGACTGCCATGTTTCATGGCCATTTTCCGAAGTTCAAACTCCCCCTCTTTATCTTTTTCCCTGATCTGTATCTCCCTTTCTTTTTATTTTTCTTCTCTCTCCTTTTCTTTTTCCTCTCTCTCTCTCTTTCTTTTTCCTCTCTCTCTCTCTTTCTTTTTCCTCTCTCTCTCTCTTTTTCCTCTCCCTCTCTATCTTATTCAAGCTGCTTTAACTCTTTCTCATGTTCCATTTGTTTAATTTGCAACTGAACTTTTGCCATTTCCAATGAGTCAGACTCTATCTCAGGCAACCTTAAATGCTTAACCACCACCATAATTCCCTCATCTTTTCGCATTTTGTCAGGTAATGTTAACTGCAATGTTTTTGCCAAATCTAACAGTCCACTTTTCGTCTCTGTCTGTAAGGTACTGCGTGTGACATTCTCCACCCCCAAAAACTTCTGAGCCTATGAAAGAGCCATTGTCCACAACACACTTAAACTAAAATACCACACCGGAAAAGCAACAATCCTTCACTGTCTTTAAGTTCACAAAAGCCAATCCAATAGATAGACTTTTATCCCCCTCGAGCCCCCAATTGTTATGGGAGCGGCGTTTTCAGAACCCCAAAATGTATCATGGAGTTCAACCAACCTCTCCCTTTAATGTATTGTTGCTTTTGAAGCACACGGCTTGTTCTCCAGGTGTGGTATTACAATTATGGACACGTGGGTTTTTAAACACAAAACATTGTTTATTCCATGAATTCAACTTAACCTTTTAAATAAACATTGGATCACTTAACACCCCTTACTTCAAAGATAACCCCGAAAATAATACAACACTAAATAATCCCTCATAATGTTCCTTCAAACCTCCAAAAGACTTCACCTTTAACCTTCACCAGAAACACATCAGGTTAAAGACATTACTATTATGAGTTTAAATCACCCAAATGATTCAGAGATAGTCTTTCATGGCAGAGATCACAGCAGATCCAGCTCACTGCAAAACACAGACACACCCAAGCTCTTTTCCTCAAAACCCGGCTTTCAAACAGCTCACAGCAAACCAGCCAGGCACTTTTCAGCTGCTCTCTCTCAAACTGAAACTAAAAGCCGAAGTGAACTCAACTCAGCTACCCCCGCCCTCTGACATCTCTTCAGTAATATGAGCTGCTCCATTTCTTAAAGGTACATTGCTTAAACATCCATTTCTTAAAGGTACACTCACATGACACATTGAATGACAGACTGACTGTTTTAATTATTGGCAGGCACCCAGCAGGGTGGAGGAGTGGCAGAACCTTACCAAGAACTTCTCTGTGGATGAGAAACCACGGTAAGCAAACAGCAGCAGAACTCTGATCGAAACACTCTCCAAAATCATCCGGAATGTGAATATTCATTTGGCCTTTTTTCCCCCCAACCCCACCCTGTCAGGGCCCTCATCTTGGCCACAGTGAGCAGTAACAGCGAGGAAATCCTGCAGCTGCTGAACCAATCGGACACGGACATTCTCTTCAGTTACTACCTCCGGGAAACCCTCGTTCCGGCAGAGCCTCTCCGAGCAGACAACGTCCGGCAAAGTGTTGAGAAATACATCGCAAACTGTGGCAAAACCTGGCCCAGCTGGGCGGTATGTAACCCCCACCACTCTCCTTTCTCCCCCACCCCGGGCCTCTCCACCCATCCCTTTCCAAACCCTCCACCTCTTTCCTGTGTAAACGGAAGGGACACCGACGATTAATAAGACGGAGGAGCAGAATTAGGCCACTCAGCCCATCGAATCTGATCCACCATTCAATCATGGCTGATATTTTTCCCATCCCCATTCTCCTGCCTTCTCCCCATAACCCCTGATCCCCTTATTAATCAAGAACCTATCCATCTCTGTCTTAAAGACACTCAGTGATTTGGCCTCCACAGCCTTCTGCGGCAAAGAGTTCCACAGATTCACCACCCTCTGGCTGAAGAAATTCCTCCTCATCTCTGTTTTAAAGGATCGTCCCTTCAGTCTGAGATGGTGTCCTCTGCTTCTAGTTTCTCCTACAAGTTTCTCCTAAGGGGCTGGTTTAGCACAGGGCTAAATCGCTGGCTTTGAAAGCAGGACAGCAGCACGGTTCAATTCCCGTACCAGCCTCCCCGAACAGGCGCCGGAATGTGGCGACTCGGGGCTTTTCACAGTAACTTCATTTGATGCCTAATTGTGACAAAACGCGATTTTCATTCCAAGTGGAAACATCCTCTCCACGTCCACTCTATCCAGGCCTCGCAGTATCCTGTAAGTTTCAATAAGATTCCCCCCTCATCCTTCTAAACTCCAACGAGTACAAAGAACAAAGAAAATGACAGCACGTTCATATATCTGTCTAGATGCATCTTAAATGATGCTATTGTGCCCGCCCCTACCACCTCCACTGGCAAAGCGTTCCAGGCACCCACCACCCTCTGCGTAAAAAACTTCCCACGCACATCTCCCTTAAACTTTCCCCCTCTCACTTTGAAATCGTGACCCCTTGTAATTGACACGCCCAATCTTGGAAAAAGCTTGTTGCTATCCACCCTGTCCATACCTCTCATAATTTTGTAGACCTCAATCAGGTCCCCCCTCAACCTCCGTCTTTCCAACGAAAACAATCCTAATCTACTCAACCTTTCTTCATAGCTAGCACCCTCCATACCAGGCAACATCCTGGTGAACCTCCTCTGCACCCTCTCTAAAGCATCCACATCCTTCTGGTAATGTGGCGACCAGAACTGCACGCAGTATTCCAAATGTGGCCGAACCAAAGTCCTATACAACTGTAACATGACCTGCCAACTCTTGTACTCAATACCCCGTCCGATGAAGGCAAGCATGCTGTATGCCTTCTTAACCACTCTGTCCACCTGCGTTGCCACCTTCGGGGTACAATGGACCTAGTACAGACCCAGAGTCCTCAACCATTCTTCATACGACAAGTTCTTCATTCCAGGGATCATTCTTGTGAACCTCCTCTGGACCCTTTCCAAGGCCAGCACATCCTTCCTTAGATATGAACTGCTCACAATACTCCAAATGGGGTCTGACCAGAGCCTTATACAGCCTCAGACGTACATCCCTGCTCTTGTATTCTAGCCCTCTCGACATGAATGCTAACATTGCATTTGCCTTCCGAACTGCCGACTGAACCTTAAGAAAATCTTGAACAAGGACTCCCAAGTCCCTTTGTGCTTCTGCTTTCCGAAGCATTTCCCCATTTAGAAAATAGTCTATGCCTAAATTCCTCCTTCCAAAGTGCATAACCTCACACTTTTCCACATTGTATTCCATCTGCCACTTCTTTGCCCACTCTCCTAGCCTGTCCAAGTCCTTCTGCAGCCACCCTGCTTCCTCAATACTACCTGTCTCTCTACAGATCTTTGTATCATCTGCAAACTTAGCAACAGTGCCTTCAGTTCTTCCAGATCATTAATGTATATTGTGAAAAGTTGTGGTCCCAGCACAGACCCCAGAGGTACACCACTAGTCACCGGCTGCCATCCTGAAAAAGACTTTCATCCCCACTCTCTGCCTTCTGCCAGTCAGCCAATCCTCTATCCATGCCAGGATCTTACCCTGAACACCATGGGCTCTTAACTTATTTAACAGTCTCCTATGCGGCACCTTGTCAAAAGCCTTCTGGAAATCTAAATAAATCACGTCCACTGATTCTCCCTTGTCTAACTTCCTTGTTACTTCCTCAAAGAACTCGAACAGATTTGTCAGACATGACCTTCCCTTGTCAAAGCCGTGCTGACTCAGTCCTATTTTATCATGCACTTTCAAGTACTTTGCGATCTAATCTTTAATCATGAAATCTAAATTTCCCATATTCTGCCTCCCTCCCTTCTTAAACAGGAGGTGTTACATTAGCCACCTGGACCCTTCCTGCCTCCAGTGATTCCTGAAATGCCTCCACAATTTGCTCAGCTATCTCTTTTAGAACCCTGGGGTGTAGTCCAGGTGACTTATCCACCTTCAGACCTTTCGGTTTCCCCGGAACCTTCTCCTCAGTGATGGCCACTACACTCACCTCTGCCCCCTGATGTGTACGATGGTTAGCGATTGTTTCAGGGATGTGGGTGGCTGTGGCAAGGTGTGAAAACCTCCACCCCTCCCTCGCCTGATCTCCTATTCCAGTCAGATCTGTGTCTTAACCTTAAAAATCTCCTTGTCCAGGAGCAGCATGGTGGCACAGTGGTTAGCACTGCTGCCTCACGGCACCGAGGTCCCAGGTTCGATCCCGGCTCTGGGTCACTGTCCGTGTAGACAGTTGCACATTCCCCCCGTGTCTGCGTGGGTTTCGCCCCCACAACCCAAAGATGTGGAGAGTAGGTGGATTGGCCTCGCTAAATTGCCCCTTAATTGGAAAAAAAAATCTCCTTGCCCAATTAAACTCTCGTGATCCCAGTTTTGACATTCCCAATGGAACCCCTGAAACCTCAACAGTTTTTTGGGAGAGTTTCATGTTCCCACTCCCCTGTGTGTGCCGGGGGGGGGGGGGGGGGGGGGGGGGGAAATGGGCAGCACGGTAGGACAGTGGTTAGCACTGTGGCTTCACAGCGGCAGGGTCCTGGGTTCGATTCCCGGCTTGGGTCACTGTCTGTGCGGAGTCTGCACGTTCTCCCCGTGTCTGCGTGGGTTTCCTCCGGGTGCTCCGGTTTCCTCCCACAAGTCCCGAAAGACATTCTGAATTCTCCCTCTGTGTACCCGAACAGGCGCCGGAATGTGGCGACTAGGGGCTTTTCACAGTAACTTCATTGCAGTGTTAATGTAAGCCTACTTGTGACAAGAATATAGATCCCCTCCCCCGGCCTTGTTTAGGATTCTTTGCTGCAGCACCACTCTATTGAGCCTTGCGGATCGTTAATCATCTTAATCCCTCGAAGAGATCACCCCATTAACTGTACCTCGAAGGAATGCTAACTTCGCCTGCGCATCTTCATCAATGTGCTCAAGCCAGACTGGACTGTGTGCCTTCTGCAGTTGAATATCCTGCCGCAGTCTGGACATGCTCACCAGGAGTGGGCCTGTGGCTGAGGCGCCATGAGGGGAGGGGGCTCGGATGGCAGTCTCTGACTCCCATTCATTGTTTTTGTTTGTAGATTGGTGGCTTTGAAGTGGGTCACATGGCGTCATCGCTGGAGCAGTACCTCCATGGCCTGGTGCACGTGATGCTCTTCACACTTCCCGGAACTCCCTTCATTTATTATGGAGATGAGATTGGACTGGAGGATACCCAGGTACGGGCACACGCTCGTGGTCACGCTCGCAGGGTCTGGGGACCGGGAAAGACTTGCTGAGCTCTGGAGCTAAAACTAGAGAACTTTGGGCAGAGGAAGTGAAACAGACACAACCGCAGACCTCCTGATCGGCCGGTTACTGCACTGACTCATCAACTCACGGGTCTGAGCCCAATCTGACCGTGCACTGGGGGAGGGGGCCTGAGGCGATTGGGGTGAGGGGAGGGACCGGCATGGAGAGAGGGGCCGGAGGGGGCAGGGTTGGAGGGAAAAGCCGATGTAGAGGGAGGGGAGGAGGGAGGGGCAGGGGGTTGGAAGAGGCCGATGCTGAGGGAGGGTTGGGGGGGGGAGGGGAAGGGGCCAGTGTGGAGGGAGGGGCTGGCACGGCGGGAGGGATCGGGGTGGTGGGAGAGGGTCAGGGCGGAGACGGAGGGGAGCAGGGCACAGGGAGAAGGTCGGAACGATGCGCTGTTGTAGGTGACGAGACGTTAAACCAAAGCGCCATCTGTCCCCTCGGGTGGGTGTACAAGATCCCATGGGGGAGGGGGCTGGGGAGGGGGTGATGGGGGAGGGATGGGGAGGGAAGGATGGGGCACCCGGGTTCTCTGCGGTGTCCTGGGGCCAGTATTTCTCCCCCAGCCAACATCACCACAAACAGCTGGCCTGGTTCATCACCACATTGCTGTGTGTCAGATCTTCCTGTGTGTGATTTGCAGATAGAATGCACTCCTTCGGGTCCCAGCACCTCTAACTTATGTCTCCTGTTCTGCCTGCAGCCATTTCAAAATAAAACGCCGTGGATGTTGTGGAACACTTCGGCAAATGGAGGCTTCACATCAAACGCCAGCATCAGTCACTTTGTTCCACCTTTAAATCGCACGGTGCAGGTCAGTATCCCACAGCCCCTGCACCATAGCTCGTTGACAGAAGAGATTTGTCTCTGGGGTACAGGTCCCACGCACACTGACTCTCACTGGGGTACGGGTCCCACGCACACTGACTCTCACTGGGGTACAGGTCCCACACACACTGACTCTCACTGGGGTCCTACACACACTGACTCTCACTGGGGTACGGGTCCCACGCACACTGACTCTCACTGGGGTAGGGGTCCCACACACACTGACTCTCACTGGGGTACGGGTCCCACACACACTGACTCTCACTGGGGTCCCACACACACTGACTCTCACTGGGGTCCCACACACACTGACTCTCACTGGGGTCCCACACACACTGACTCTCACTGGGGTACGGGTCCCACACACACTGACTCTCACTGGGGTACGGGTCCCACACACACTGACTCTCACTGGGGTCCCACACACACTGACTCTCACTGGGGTCCCACACACACTGACTCTCACTGGGGTACGGGTCCCACACACACTGACTCTCACTGGGGTACGGGTCCCACACACTGACTCTCACTGGGGTACGGGTCCCACACACACTGACTCTCACTGGGGTACGGGTCCCACACACACTGACTCTCACTGGGGTCCCACACACACTGACTCTCACTGGGGTACGGGTCCCACACACACTGACTCTCACTGGTCCCACACACACTGACTCTCACTGGGGTCCCACACACACTGACTCTCACTGGGGTACGGGTCCCACACACTGACTCTCACTGGGGTACGGGTCCCACACACTGACTCTCACTGGGGTCCCCACACACTGACTCTCACTGGGGTACGGGTCCCACACACACTGACTCTCACTGGGGTCCCACACACACTGACTCTCACTGGGGTCCCACACACACTGACTCTCACTGGGGTCCCACACACACTGACTCTCACTGGGGTACAGACCCACACACACTGACTCTCACTGGGGTACAGACCCACACACACTGACTCTCACTGGGGTACAGACCCACACACACTGACTCTCACTGGGGTACGGGTCCCACACACACTGACTCTCACTGGGGTACGGGACCCACGCACACTGACTCTCACTGGGGTACGGGTCCCACACACACTGACTCTCACTGGGGTCCCACACACACTGACTCTCACTGGGGTACGGGTCCCCCACACACACTGACTCTCACTGGGGTACGGGTCCCACACACACTGACTCTCACTGGGGTACGGGTCCCACACACACTGACTCTCACTGGGGTACGGGTCCCACACACACTGACTCTCACTGGGGTCCCACACACACTGACTCTCACTGGGGTACGGGTCCCACATACACTGACTCTCACTGGGGTACGGGTCCCACACACACCGACTCTCACTGGGGTCCCACACACACTGACTCTCACTGGGGTACGGGTCCCACACACACTGACTCTCACTGGGGTACGGGTCCCACACACACTGACTCTCACTGGGGTCCCACACACACTGACTCTCACTGGGGTACGGGTCCCACACACACTGACTCTCACTGGGGTCCCACACACACTGACTCTCACTGGGGTACGGGTCCCACACACACTGACTCTCACTGGGTACGGGTCCCACACACACTGACTCTCACTGGGGTCCCACACACACTGACTCTCACTGGGGTACGGGTCCCACACACACTGACTCTCACTGGGGTACGGGTCCCACACACACTGACTCTCACTGGGGTCCCACACACACTGACTCTCACTGGGGTACAGACCCACACACACTGACTCTCACTGGGGTACGGGTCCCACACACACTGACTCTCACTGGGGTACGGGTCCCACACACACTGACTCTCACTGGGGTCCCACACACACTGACTCTCACTGGGGTACAGACCCACACACACTGACTCTCACTGGGGTACGGGTCCCACACACACTGACTCTGCCGTTACGGGGAAGTTTGTCTTGATTAATTTGGCTTCTTATGTCGAATAGATGTGCCGTTTAAATTGATTAGTGGGTTGCAGTGTGTTGCGAAAGGCGATTGTGTTGACACTGTGTCTTTTCACTGTAGGGTCAGATGTCCCCTCCGTCGCCTTTATCCTTGATAAAGAAGCTCAGTTTGCTGAAAATGAAAGAACGCTCGTTACTATTTGGAGAGTTTGAGTCTGTACACAGCTCGCCAACGGTGTACGTCTATTCACGAATCTGGGACCAAAGTGACCGATTCCTCGTCCTCCTCAACTTTGGGAAGCAGTCGAGTGAAATCTCGCTGGCGGGCAACAGTCTGCCGGCCGAGGCCTCGGTGGAGCTGAGTTCGGTCGGTCAGAGGCTGGAGGGGATGGTCAGTTTATCGAAACTCCATCTCGCTGGAGGGGAGGGGTTACTATTGAAATTCCCCTTTGTCGCTTGAGGTGCGGGTGGGGCCCCTCCCCAGGCCCCTCACACTCCTAACGTGTAAGATGGTCCACCTAAAGATGTTCTGTGGGGAGTTTAATCATCCGGTCATCAACTTTCACATTCTGTCGTATGTTGGGTTAACACAACTGATTTTTACAAACTGTATTCATTGTCTTTCTCGTCTGACACGCACTGTGAGAGGTGGAGCGACGTGTTCCGATGCTTCCCTATTTCTCCGGGAGAATCTCGCTGCCGGGGAGAAGTAGGAAAAGCGGGTAACAGCTGCTTTGGGGTTGTTGAGTCCACTCCGGGAGTTGGAGACACCCTCAATGAGGGAGGGGGTGGGGGTGCTGAGATCTGAACGAGGGGTTTACGCAGCCTCCAATGTGCCAGGCGTTTGGGCTGAGGAACCGGGGTGTTGATCTGACACCGAGTCCCCCCCCCCCCCCCCCCCCCCCCCCGGTAACCGTTATAAGCGGGTACTGTGGGCGGCTACCTGGTGACCAGTCCCAACATGCCGATCAGCAGTCAGGGAAGTCGGGCTGATTCGAGGAAGCGTCCAAGGTGCCGTGTTGCAGGCACGGTCTTGCGAACCTCAGCACATTGAAGATCGGCAAGTGATACAGTTCCCTTTGTGCGAGTGTGTGTGTGTGTGTGTCTGACGAGGAGCCAGATGGTGATGCCAGCAGGTATTGAGCAGCTTAGGATCTCCACCCTCGCCAAGTTATCTTTCGCTGTTAACAAAATGTTGGGTTTGGTGGGTTCTCTGCATGGTATTTTTTTAACCAGATTGAAATTTTCATAGTGCATTTTCTCTTCCATCTGAATAAAAAAGAACATTTAGAAAGAAAAACTGATCCAGGACTTTTTTTTTTTGTTGTTGCAATGTTTCCCCTCTGCGGAGTCTTGCTGGAGAGCCAAGAATGGCAACCTCACATTGTCAAAAAGCAAAGTCCACATTTGACAGCAAATCCATTATCTGCGCGTTTATGTCCGTGCTGCGCCTTGGAGTTTGCAATGTCTGTTTGCGTCGTGTCTCCTACATTACAACAATTACACTCTTTAAAATACTTCCATCCACGGTAAGTGCTTTTGGACAGTCGGTGTTGAGCTGCTGCCTCACGGCGTCGAAGACCCAGGTTCAATCCCTGCCCCGGGTCACTGTCCGTGTGGTGTTTGCACATTCCTCCCCCCTATCGGCGTGGGTCTCACCCCCACAACCCAAACATGTTAAGGGTAAGATCCTGGCATGGATAGAGGATTGGCTGACTGGCAGAAGGCAGAGAGTGGGGATGAAAGTCTTTTTCAGGATGGCAGCCGGTGACTAGTGGTGTGCCTCGGGGGTCGGTGCTGGGACCACAACTTTTCACAATATCTGTGCCCTAAATGGTCTACCCCGTATCCTCAGACTATGCCCCCTGGTTCTGGACACCCTCAGCGTCAGGAACATCCTTCCTGCATCTACCCTGTGCAGTCCTGATGGGGAGATGCCGGCGCTGGACTGGGCACAGTAAGAAGTCTCACAGCCTTCTGGGGCAATTCATTAGCCACCAGCCACCTCACTCAGTCCGGGATGTCACTGATGTCAGTCTAAACGAGCACAAACTTCTGAATCTTCTGTTTGAATTCACGGTGCAAGCAGCAGGTTAAAGTCCCAACAGGTCTGTTTGAAATCACAAGCTGTCGGAGCGCTGCTCCTTCCTCAGTGAAGTGGAGGCAGGTTCACAATCACAGCATATACAGGAGAGGCACAATCGCAAGAAAATGGGTGGCACAGTGGTTAGCACTGTTGCCTCACAGTGCCGAGGTCCCAGGTTCGATCCCGGCTCTGGGTCACTGGAGTGGAGTTTGCACATTCTCCCCGTGTCTGCGTGGGTTTCGCTCCCACAACCCAAAGATGTGCAGGTTAGGTGGATTGGCCACGCTAAATTGCCCCCTAATTGGATAAAAAAATGAATTGGGTACTCTATCAAAAAAAAAACAATTGCGAGATAATTACAGATTGAAATGTGAAGAATGGTTTGAATGTGAGTCTTTACAGGTAAACAAATCTTCACAGGAATACAGTGTGAATGGAGATAGGGGTAACTCCAGGTTAAAGAGGTGTGAATTGTCTCAAACCAGGACAGTTGGTAGGATTTTGCAAGCCCAGGCCAGATGGTGGGGGGTGAATGTAATGCGACATGAATCCCAGGTCCCGGTTGAGGCCGCACTCATGTGTGCGGAACTTGGCTATCAGTTTCTGCTCAGCGATTCTGCGTTGTCGCGCGTCCTGAAGGCCGCCTTGGAGAGCGCTTACCCGGAGATCAGAGGCTGAATGCCCTTGACTGCTGAAGTGTTCCCCGACTGGGAGGGAACATTCCTGCCTGGTGATTGTCGCGCGATGTCCGTTCATTTGTTGTCGCAGTGTCTGCATGGTCTCGCCAGTGTACCACGCTTCGGGACATCCTTTCCTGCAGCGTGTGAGGTAAACAACGTTGGCCGAGTCGCACGGGTATGTACCGCGTACCTGGTGGGTGGTGTTCTCATGGAGTGGGGGGGGGGGGGGGTTACCGGGCTGATTCCCCGGATTCAGGCTGATTCCTGGGATGAGGGGATTCCCGGGATGGGGGAGGGGTTTACCGGGCTGATTCCCGGGATGGGATTATCCGGTCTGATTCCCGGGATGGGGGGATTATCCGGGATGGGATTATCCGTTCTGATTCCGGGATGGGGGGATTATCTGGTCTGATTCCCGGGAAGGGGGGATTATCCGTGCTGATTCCCGGGATGGGGCATTTATCCACGCTGATTCCCGGGATGGAGGTATCCCGGGATGGGGGGATTATCCAGGCTGATTCCTGGGATGGGGGATTATCCCGGCTAATTCCCGGGAAGGGGGGATAATCTGGGCTGATTCCTTGGTTGGGGGATTATCCCGTCTGATTTCCGATCGGGGGGGGGGGGGGGGTTTTCCCAGCTGATTCCCATGATGCGGTGGGGGATCCCCGGAATCGGGGGGATTATCCGGGATGGGGTGGATTATCCAGACTGATTCCTGGTCTGGGGGGATTCCCGGGATGGGGGGTATTATCGGGATTGACTCCCGGGATGGTGTTAATTCCCTGGATGGGGGGATTATCGGGATTGATCTCTGGGATGGGGGGATTATCCGGGATGGGGGGATTATCCGGGATGGAAGGGGTTATCCGGGATGGGGGGATTATCTAGGATGGGGGGATTATCCAGGATGGGGGGATTATCCGGGATGGGAGGGATTATCCGGGATGGGAGGGACTATCCGGGATGGGGAGATTATCCGGATGGGGGGGGAATTATCCGGATGGGGGGATAATACGAGATGGGAGAGACTATCCGGGATGGGGGGAATATCCAGGATGGGAGGGATTATCCAGATGGGAGGGATTATCCGGGGTGGGAGGGATTATCCGGGGTGGGAGGGACTATCCGTGATGGGGAGATTATCCGGATGGGGGAGTATCCGAGATGGGAGGGATTATCCGGGAT
>NC_052176.1:0-29378 GCF_902713615.1 Scyliorhinus canicula | reverse complement strand
GGGGGCCCCCGCATTGGCGGTTGGGAGTTGCCCGCCCCCTTTTCGCCCAGGCCACGCCCTCTTTTCGCCAAGCCCACGCCACTGTCGCTCAGGTCCCGCCCACTATCGCTCAGGCCCCGCCCCTTTCCGCACAAGCCCCTCCTCCTGTCACCCGGGCCCCACCCCCATCTCACAGGCCCTGTACCCAGGCCCCGCCCCCGGTCGCTCGGGCCCTGTCGCCCGGGCCCCGCCCCCTCTGGCCCAGGCCCCGCCCCCTGTTGCTTGGGACCTGTCGCCCGGGCCCCGCCCCATCTGTCACCCCAGGCCCGCCCTGTTGCTATTGCCCCACCCCCTGTCACCCAGGCCCTGCCCCAGGCCCCGCCCTTGTTGCTTGGGACCTGTCGCCCGGGCCCCGCCCCATCTGCCCCGGGCCCCGTCCTTTGTACCCAGGCCCCGCCCCCGGTCGCTCGGGCCCTGTCGCCCGGGCCCCGCCCCATCTGGCCCAGGGCCCGCCCCCTGTTGCTTGGGTCCTGTCGCCTGAGCCCCGCCCTTTGTACCCAGGCCCCGCCCCCTGTAGCCCAGGCCCTGCCCCCGGTCGCTCGGGCCCTGTCGCCCGGGCCCCGCCCCATCTGGCCCAGGCCCCGCCCCCTGTCACCTGGGCCCCGCCCCATCTGTCACCCAGGCCCGCCCTGTTTCTCAGGCCCCACCCCCTGTCACCCAGGCCCCGCCCCATCTGTCACCCAGGCCCGCCCCGTCGCCCGGTCCCGCCCCGTCGCCCGGGCCCGCCCCCTGTCATTCTGGCCCTGCCGCCCGGGCCCCGCCCCCCCCCGGCCCAGGTCCGCCCCCTGTCACCGAGGCCCCGCCCCCTTTCGCTTAGGCCCTGTCACCCCAGGCCCTGCCCCCTGTCACCAGGGCCCCGCCCCCTGTCACTGAGGCCCCACCCCCTGTCACCCGGGCTCCGCCCCCTGGCTGATCACAATCCCCACAGTGACCAGGAGACCATTCAGCCCATCCAGGCTGACCCCACCCTCACCCTGTAACATAAGAACTAGGAGCAGGAGTCGGCCATCTGGCCTCGAGCCTCCTCCGCCATTCAGTGAAATGAAAATGGCTTATTGTCACGAGTCGGCTTCAATGAAGTTACTGTGAAAAGCCCCTAGTCGCCACATTCCGCCGCCTGTTCGGAGAGGCTGGGTTGAGATCATGGCTGATCTTTTGTGGACTCAGCTCCACTTTCCAGCCCGAACACCATAACCCTTAATCCCTTTATTCTTCAGAAAACTATCTATATTTATAAAGCAGCATGCTTTAATATTTTATCATTTAAATAATAATCCCGTTTGCTGTTATTCCTACCAAAAAACAGCCCCACCCAGCCCCCTCCCCCACCCACTTCCCCTCCCCCACCCAGGGTCAATACCCCACCCTCTCCCCGTGACCCCCAGCCTCTCCCCGTAACCCCCACCCTCTCCCCGTAACCCCACCCCAAGGAGCAATTTATCACGGCCAATCCACCTAACCTGCACATCTTTGGACTGTGGGAGGAAACCGGAGCACCCGGAGGAAACCCACGCAGACACGGGGAGGACGTGCAGACTCCGCACAGACAGTGACCCAAGCCGGGGATCAAACCTGGGATCCTGGTGCTGTGAAGCTACAGTGCTAACCACTGTGCTACCATGCCACCCCTATACTGTTTATAGGGTGCATACTGTACAGTGTATACTACAGTGGTAGATGTGGTGTATACTGTTGTGTATTCAATGTATATGGTGCCTATACATTATGGGGGGGGTTTAAATTCAATTAATTAAATGTAATCTGCAATTTAAAAGGTGCTATCAACAGTGGAAACTGTGAGACTGTCTGTTGTCTGTAGGAGTAGCAGAGAGAATGGAGGAAATTGCTGCGCTCAAGATGAAGAGTATTATTATCGGCCCAATCCACAAGACTGCTCCAGACAACATCAGAGAGACCAGGCTGACCGAAATCGACAGCAAACTGGGCAACCTGGAGCAGTTGCAGAAGCTGCTGGAGGCGGCCAGACGGAAAGGTAATCAGGGGGGGGGGGGGGGGAGAGAAACTGAAAGTGGAACCAAGCGTCCCACCCTGTATCTCCTGCCACTTCTCCAAGCTCAGTCTCATTTTGTGTGCACACAGGTATCAAGGTGATTCTGGATCTAACTCCGAATTACAGAGGAAAGCAGGAGTGGTTTGGGATTAACTTCAACAGGACTAATGGCAGCCAGGACTATTTACAGGTACGTGCCACTCCCTGTGCGCCGCGACAGGCCAGACTGTCCCTCCCGAGTCGCCCATTTGAATGGCCAGAGGGTCATCTCCTGTCCCTCAGCATGGTTCTTCCTGCAGGAGGGAATTACCTGCTGTTCAGTGACACCCCTCCTCCACTGACTGGGAAAGATATGTGTGGAGTGTACCATAGAACTCCCAGAGTGTAGAAGGAGGCCATTCGGCCCATCAAGCCTACACCAACCCTCTGAATGAGCATCCTACCTCAGCCCACTCTCCCACCCCATCCATGAGGGTGACACACTAGAAACCAGCCTGTCGTGACTGTCTGTGAGTTGAGGAAGGTGATTTGGTTATTTGAGGGTGGAGGATATGGAAGCAACCCAATAGAAACACCTACTGGCCAGAGCCCGCCACTACAATGTGACCGTTTACATTCAGGATTTCCATTGTGAACAAATGCAGAAAATACTGGACCATCTGGCTGACAGCGTCTCTGTGGAGAGAGATGGGAGCTAACGTTTCGAATCTAGATGGAGGGGGGAAAACACAAAATGAAAATAATCGAACTGTGTTTTTGACAGGAGAAAGAAGCATTTCGATATTGGCTGGAAAAAGGTTTGGATGGGCTGCGTCTGCGGGGAATTGAGCAAGTTGTGAATTCTGTGAGTATCGGTCATTCTTCTTGCCTTTGACTCAGCACCCCACCCCTCCCCCCCCAACCCCCCCGATCACAACCCCCCCCCCCCCCCCCCCCCCCCACACACACACACACACACACACACAGTCACCTTCCAGTGTGAGCGAGTCACTGTCGCTGGGGTGGGGGAGCTGTGCTGGCCTTGTCTGAGACAGGGGAACGTCAGAATGGGGGGAGGCGGTGACGTAGTGGTTTTGTCACTGGGCTAGTAACCCAGAGACCCAGAGTCATCCAGAGACCCAGAGTCATCCAGAGACCCAGAGTCATCCAGAGACCCAGAGTCATCCAGAGACCCAGAGTCATCCAGAGACCCAGAGTCATCCAGAGACCCAGAGTAATGCATTGGGCTCCTAGATGATGGAATCTGAATTCAATAAAAATCTGGAATTAAAAGTCTAAAGATGACCGTGAAACCATTGTCGATTGTCGTAAAAACCCATCTGCTTCACTCGTGTCCTTTCGGGAAATCTGCCGCCCTTGCCTGGTCCGGCCTACATGTGACTCCAGACCCATAGCAATGTGGTTGACATTTAAATGCCCGTTCGAGGGCAGTTAGGGGTGGGCAATAAAGGCTAGCACAGCCCAGCGATGCCCACATCCCATAAAACAAGTAAAGAGAAATGACAGCTCTTTCCCCTCTCTTCCTCCTTCTGTTCCTGGGTGCCCACCGCCCAGTGCTCTGACTGGGAATCGCCTGCTTGGGTTGCAATATGACATTTGTTATGGGAGCGGCGTTTTCAGAACCCCAAAATATATCATGGAGTTCAACCAATCCCCCCACTTTAATGTATTGTTGCTTTTGAAGCACACAGCTTGTTCTCCAGGTGTGGTATTACAATTATGGACACATGGGTTTTTAAACACAAAACAATGTTTATTCCATGAATTCAACTTAACCTTTTAAATAAACATTGGATCACTTAACACCCCTTACTTCAAAGATAACCCCAAAAATAATATAACACTAAATAATCCCTCATAATGTTCCTTCAAACCTCCAAAAGACTTCACCTTTAACAACAGAAACACATCAGGTTAAAGACATTCCTATTATGAGTTTAAATCACCCAAATGATTCAGAGATGATCTTTCATGGCAGAGATCACAGCAGATCCAGCTCACTGCAAAACACAGACACACCCAAGCTCTTTGTCTCAAAACCCGGCTTTCTCCTTTCAAACAGCTCACAGCAAACCAGCCAGGCACTTTTCAGCTGCTCTCTCTCAAACTGAAAATAAAAGCAGAAGTGAGCTCAGCTCCCCCCACCCTCTGACATAACTTCAGTAATATGAGCTGCACCATTTCGTAAAGGTACATTGCTTAAACATCCATTTCTTAAAGGTACACTCACATGACACCTCCCCTAAGAAAAAAAAATAAACCATCAACTTCAAGATGGTTTCATTTTTCATTTTTGCACCATCCACTAAGAAATGTACACAGTAAATATACTTTTTCGTTTCACAAAAAAAAACACGCAAACAGGCATAACAATAAAGTCCATCTTTCCCGTTCTTCTTCCTCCAACCGAAATCCTTCCAATCATCACATTTCTAACAAAGCATCGGCTATCACACTTTCCCATCCTGCCACATGTACTATTTTTAAATGAAATGGCTGTAACAATAAACTCCAGCGAAACAGCCTGGCATTGTTATTCCGGAGTCGCTCCAAAAACGTCAAAGGATTATGATCAGTATTTATAACGGTGTCAGATGGATTGCTGGTCACATAAATCTGAAAATGTTGCAAAGCCAGCACCAAACTCAAAGTCTCCTTCTCCATCGTCGGAAATGTTTTCTGGTGAGAATTCAATTTCTTTGAAAAATAACCAACAGGCCGCCCTAGCCCTTCGTCGTCGTCTTGTAGAAGCACCGCACCTACGCCCACATCACTCGCATCAACAGCCACTTTGAATGGTTTGGTATAATTTGGGATGGCTAACACAGGAGCAGTGGCTAACACAGCCTTCGGGCCGTCAAATGCCTGTTGACACTCCGCTGTCCACTGGAATTTGTTACGCTTCTTGAGCAAGTCTGTCAGTGCAGCGACCACACTGCTAAAATTTGGGACAAATTTCCGCTAAAATCCACTCATACCAAGAAACCGCATTATTTCCCGACGTGTCGAAGATATCGGAAACTCCCCGATAACTTTGGTTTTCACATCCCGTGGGACCATTCGACCCTGTCCGATTGTATGGCCAAGGAAAGTGACTTGGGCTTTTCCAAATTCCCTTTTGGCCAGGTTTATCACCAAACCCGCCTCCTGAAGTTGATCAAATAACTCCCTCAGATGTTTGAAATCTTCTTTCCATGTCTGGCTGAACACTACCAGATCATCGATGTATACCGCACAATTGGGTAATCCTGAATCAACTGTATTAGTTAACCATTGAAATGTGGCTGGGGCGTTTTTCATGCCAAATGGCATAACTTTGAATTGGTATATGCCATCTGGAGTCACAAAAGCTGAAATTTCCTTTGCCCTTTCAGATAAAGGTACCTGCCAGTAACCTTTCAGTAAATCCAATTTGGAAATAAAAGCGGATTGTCCCACTTTCTCAATACAATCCTCCAAACGTGGGATAGGGTAAGAGTCCGTTCTTGTAACTGCATTCACCTTTCGATAGTCCACACACAACCGTTGGGTACCGTCTGGTTTAGGTACCATCACTATGGGTGAGCTCCATTGGCTGCAAACCACTTCAATTATGCCATTTTCCTGCATACTCTCAATCTCTCTGTTAACCTGTGCCAATTTTAAAGGATTAAGCCTATATGGATGTTGTTTGATAGGAACATTTCCCACATCTACATCATGTATAGCCGTTTTAGTACTTCCCAATTTATCTCTACAAACTTGCCCATGTGATATCAATAACTTTTTCAGGTCAGTTTGTTTTTTCTCTGGAAGGTAACTCAACAATTCATCCCAATTTTAAGAACATCCTCATTTTCCAATTTAATTTGAGGTATGTCAAATTCACAGTCATCTGGATTTGGTTTGTCACTTTGAGTTAGAATCATTAAAACTTCCTTTTTCTCTCCTTCCCTTTCAAAGTACCTTTTAAGCATATTCACATGACACACTCGGTGAGTCTTCCTTCTATCTGGTGTTTTTACCACATAATTCACCTCACTTAATTTCCTTTCAATCTGATACGGTCCACAAAACCTCGCTTTTAAAGGCTCCCCTACCACTGGTAACAACACCAAAACTTTATCTTCACTGGGAAAACTACGAACTTTGGATTTCTTGTCCGCTACCCGTTTCATCACATTTTGTGCAACTTTCAAATGTTGTCTAGCCAATTTACCTGCTCTATTTAATCGTTCCCTAAAATTTGACACGTAATCCAATAGTGTAATTTCCGATTTCTCACTCACCAATTTTTCCTTAATCAATTTAAGTGGTCCTCTCACCTCATGATCAAAAATTAGTTCAAAAGGACTAAATTTGGTTGACTCATTAGGTGCATCCCTAATTGTAAACAATACGAATGGAATTCCTTCATCCCAATCCTCTGGATAATCTTGACATTACGCCCTCAATATTGTCTTTAATGTCTGATGCCACCTTTCTAACGCTCCCTGCGATTCTGGATGGTACGCAGTTGATTTAAATTGTTTTATTCCTAAACTATCCATAACTTGTTTGAATAACTTTGAAATACAATTTGATCCTTGATCCGATTGAATTTCTGTGGGTAGTCCATATCTAGTAAAGAATTTAAGTAACTCCTCCACAATCCGTTTAGCTGTAATATTACGTACTGGAATGGCCTCTGGAAACCTAGTAGACACATCCATTATAGTCAAAAGATATTGATTCCCACTTTTTGTTTTAGGAAGCGGTCCTACACAATCAATTAGGACCCTTGTAAAAGGTTCCTCAAATGCTGGAATGGGTATTAAGGGCTCTGGTTTTATCACTTCTTGAGGTTTCCCTATCACTTGACATATGTGACATGATTGACAAAATTTAACTACATCTTTATGTAGTCCAGGCTAATAAAAATGTTTCTGGATTTTGAGTTTTCCTTATTCCCAAATGACCTCCCACTGGTACCTCATGTGCAACTAGCAACACCTCCTTTCTATACCATACTGGCAATACTACTTGATGAACGTCTGCCCGCTTTTCATCCGTCTGCATATGTACGGGTCTCCATTTTCTCATCAAGACATCACTTTTACGGTAATAACACTCTGGTATACGCTCAGATTCCTCTTCCGTATATGCTTTCTGATATATCCGTTTTATTTCTACATCTTTCTGTTGTAACTCCGCCAATTTTCCTGAACTAAAAATATCCGCCTCATCCTCCACCTATTCTTGTTCTTTTTCAACCATCTGATCAAAAATTGTTTCTAATAATTGCACTTCAACTTCATCTTCACTCTTTGATTTCTCCTCTTGTCTTAACCTGTGACTTTGCGACCGGGTTACTACACAATCCGGAAAAGTCCCAGGATATTCATCCTTCAACCCTTCAGTTGTCTGATTTTCCACTGGCTTATCAACCACAGTAGGCATCACTCCCACCTGCGATCCAGCTATATCATTACCCAAGATAAACTGTATTCCTGGACAAGATAGTTTCTCTATTACTCCTATTACTACTTCACCACTCTTCACTGGACTTTCCAACCTTACCTTATATAATGGAACACTACTCCTCTCACCCTGAATTCCACATATCACCACCTTTTCTGGCAACATTCTTCCCAAACTACATAATTCCTCATCTCTCCCCTATAAAGATTGACTAGCCCCTGTATCTCTTAAAATTGTGAAGTCTTTACCTGCTCCTCCTGATACACATGAGTAAACTTTACCCACACAAGTAAATTCTTTAAAGACATCTGGCACCTTCTTAACAATTACTTCTTGATCAGGCTGTACAATCGTTTGCACCTCCTTCGCCTCCCTTGGGCTTTCCTTTACCACTTTAACAAATCCCACTGTCTTATCCTGTTTTACCACATCAGCCTTCCCAGTGTTTTTCTTCAACCACCAACACTGTGACTTTACATGGCCTAGTTTATTACAGTGAAAACATTTGAAACTTTTCATTTCTTTTCCACCCTCCTGGATTTCTGTTTTAATCTGAGGTACACTCTCTTTATTGTCTCCCATCAGATCACCTTTACCTTTACCACTTGAGTATTTCTCATGTCCCCAGTTTCTATCCCTCACAGGCTGAAACTGATGTCGGAAACCAATCTTTGATTTATGAACTAATTCATAATCATCTGCCATTTCTGCTGCTAATCTCACAGTTTTAACCCTCTGTTCTTCCACATGAGTTCTCACTACATCAGGAATTGAATTTTTAAACTCCTCCAAAAGTATAATTTCTCTGAGAGCTTCATACGTTTGATCTATTTTCAAAGCCCTTATCCACCTATCAAAATTACTCTGTTTGAGCCTTTCAAACTCCATGTATGTTTGACCAAATTCTTTCCTTAAATTTCTAAACCTTCCTCTGTAAGCTTCAGGCACGAGCTCATATGCACTTAAGATTGATTTCTTCACTTCCTCATACGTTCCAGATACCTCATCAGGTAGTGTTGCAAACACTTCACTATCTCCTCCCACAGTCCAAAGATGTGCAGGTTAGGTGGATTGGCCATGCTAAATTGCCCGTAGTGTAAGGTTAATGGGGGGGATTGTTGGGTTACGGGGATACGGGTTACGTGGGTTTAAGTGGGGTGATCATTGCTCGGCACAACATCGAGAACCGAAGGGCCTGTTCTGTGCTGTACTGTTCTATGTTCTATGTTCCACCTACCAGCTTTGTTTGAATCAGTAACACCCACATGTCCTGTGGCCATTTCATTTGTTTAGCTACCTTCTCAAATGAAATGAAAAAGGCTTCCACTTCCTTCTCGTCAAACCTTGGTAATGCTTGGACATATTTAAATAGATCCCCACCAAGCCTTCGACTATGACGCTCTTTCTCACTATCCTCATCACTATCATCCAACTGTACGTTTCCCTTTACGTCTGCCAATTTTAATTGACTGCCATGTTTCATGGCCATTTTCCGAAGTTCAAACTCCCCCTCTTTATCTTTTTCCCTGATCTGTATCTCCCTTTCTTTTTATTTTTCTTTTCTCTCCTTTTCTTTTTCCTCTCTCTCTCTCTCTCTTTTTCCTCTCTCTCTCTATCTTATTCAAGCTGCTTTAACTCTTTCTCATGTTCCATTTGTTTAATTTGCAACTGAACTTTTGCCATTTCCAATGAGTCAGACTCTATCTCAGGCAACCTTAAATGCTTAACCACCACCATAATTCCCTCATCTTTTCGCATTTTGTCAGGTAATGTTAACTGCAATGTTTTTGCCAAACCTAACAGTCCACTTTTCGTCTCTGTCTGTAAGGTACTGCGTGTGACATTCTCCACCCCCAAAAACTTCTGAGCCTATGAAAGAGCCATTGTCCACAACACACTTAAACTAAAATACCACACCGGAAAAGCAACAATCCTTCACTGTCTTTAAGTTCACAAAAGCCAATCCAATAGATAGACTTTTATCCCCCTCGAGCCCCCAATTGTTATGGGAGCGGCGTTTTCAGAACCCCAAAATGTATCATGGAGTTCAACCAACCTCTCCCTTTAATGTATTGTTGCTTTTGAAGCACACAGCTTGTTCTCCAGGTGTGGTATTACAATTATGGACACGTGGGTTTTTAAACACAAAACATTGTTTATTCCATGAATTCAACTTAACCTTTTAAATAAACATTGGATCACTTAACACCCCTTACTTCAAAGATAACCCCGAAAATAATACAACACTAAATAATCCCTCATAATGTTCCTTCAAACCTCCAAAAGACTTCACCTTTAACCTTCACCAGAAACACATCAGGTTAAAGACATTACTATTATGAGTTTAAATCACCCAAATGATTCAGAGATAGTCTTTCATGGCAGAGATCACAGCAGATCCAGCTCACTGCAAAACACAGACACACCCAAGCTCTTTTCCTCAAAACCCGGCTTTCAAACAGCTCACAGCAAACCAGCCAGGCACTTTTCAGCTGCTCTCTCTCAAACTGAAACTAAAAGCCGAAGTGAACTCAACTCAGCTACCCCCGCCCTCTGACATCTCTTCAGTAATATGAGCTGCTCCATTTCTTAAAGGTACATTGCTTAAACATCCATTTCTTAAAGGTACACTCACATGACACATTGAATGACAGACTGACTGTTTTAATTATTGGCAGGCACCCAGCAGGGTGGAGGAGTGGCAGAACCTTACCAAGAACTTCTCTGTGGATGAGAAACCACGGTAAGCAAACAGCAGCAGAACTCTGATCGAAACACTCTCCAAAATCATCCGGAATGTGAATATTCATTTGGCCTTTTTTCCCCCCAACCCCACCCTGTCAGGGCCCTCATCTTGGCCACAGTGAGCAGTAACAGCGAGGAAATCCTGCAGCTGCTGAACCAATCGGACACGGACATTCTCTTCAGTTACTACCTCCGGGAAACCCTCGTTCCGGCAGAGCCTCTCCAAGCAGACAACGTCCGGCAAAGTGTTGAGAAATACATCGCAAACTGTGGCAAAACCTGGCCCAGCTGGGCGGTATGTAACCCCCACCACTCTCCTTTCTCCCTCACCCCGGGCCTCTCCACCCATCCCTTTCCAACCCCTCCACCTCTTTCCTGTGTAAACGGAAGGGACACCGACGATTAATAAGACGGAGGAGCAGAATTAGGCCACTCAGCCCATCGAATCTGATCCACCATTCAATCATGGCTGATATTTTTCCCATCCCCATTCTCCTGCCTTCTCCCCATAACCCCTGATCACCTTATTAATCAAGAACCTATCCATCTCTGTCTTAAAGACACTCAGTGATTTGGCCTCCACAGCCTTCTGCGGCAAAGAGTTCCACAGATTCACCACCCTCTGGCTGAAGAAATTCCTCCTCATCTCTGTTTTAAAGGATCGTCCCTTCAGTCTGAGATGGTGTCCTCTGCTTCTAGTTTCTCCTACAAGTTTCTCCTAAGGGGCTGGTTTAGCACAGGGCTAAATCGCTGGCTTTGAAAGCAGGACAGCAGCACGGTTCAATTCCCGTACCAGCCTCCCCGAACAGGCGCCGGAATGTGGCGACTCGGGGCTTTTCACAGTAACTTCATTTGAAGCCTAATTGTGACAAAACGCGATTTTCATTCCAAGTGGAAACATCCTCTCCACGTCCACTCTATCCAGGCCTCGCAGTATCCTGTAAGTTTCAATCAGATCCCCCCTCATCCTTCTAAACTCCAACGAGTACAAAGAACAAAGAAAATGACAGCACGTTCATATATCTGTCTAGATGCATCTTAAATGGTGCTATCGTGCCCGCCTCTACCACCTCCACTGGCAAAGCGTTCCAGGCACCCACCACCCTCTGCGTAAAAAAACTTCCCACGCACATCTCCCTTAAACTTTCCCCCTCTCACTTTGAAATCATGACCCCTTGTAATTGACACGCCCAATCTTGGAAAAAGCTTGTTGCTATCCACCCTGTCCATACCTCTCATAATTTTGTAGACCTCAATCAGGTCCCCCCTCAACCTCCGTCTTTCCAACAAAAACAATCCTAATCTACTCAACCTTTCTTCATAGCTAGCCCCCTCCATACCAGGCAACATCCTGGTGAACCTCCTCTGCACCTCTCTAAAGCATCCACATCCTTCTGGTAATGTGGCGACCAGAACTGCACGCAGTATCCAAATGTGGCCTAACCAAAGTCCTATACAACTGTAACATGACCTGCCGACTCTTGTACTCAATACCCCGTCCGATGAAGGCAAGCATGCTGTATGCCTTCTTGACCACTCTATCCACCTGCGTTGCCACCTTCGGGGTACAATGGACCTAGTACAGACCCAGAGTCCTCAACCATTCCTCACACGACAAGCTCTTCATTCCAGGGATCATTCTTGTGAACCTCCTCTGGACCCTTTCCAAGGCCAGCACACCCTTCCTTAGATACGGGGCCCAAATGGGGTCTGACCAGAGCCTTATACAGCCTCAGAATTACATCCCTGGTCTTGTATTCTAGCCCTCTCGACATGAATGCTAACATTGCATTTGCCTTCTTAACTGTCAACTAAACCTGCACATTAACCCCAAGAGAATCGTGAACAAGGACACCCAAGTCCCTTTGTGCTTCTGCTTTCTGAAGCATTTCCCCATTTAGAAAATAGTCTATGCCTCCATTCCTCCTTCCAAAGTGCATAACCTCACACTTTTCCACATTGTATTCCATCTGCCACTTCATTGCCCGCTCTCCTAGCTCGTCCAAATCTTTCTGCAGCCCCCTTGCTTCCTCAATACTACCTGCCCCTCTACAGATCTTTGTATCATCTGCAAACTTAGCAACAGTGCCTTCAGTTCTTCCAGATCATTAATGTATATTGTGAAAAGTTGTGGTCCCAGCACCGACCCCCGAGGCACACCACTAGTCACCGGCTGCCATCCTGAAAAAGACTTTCATCCCCACTCTCTGCCTTCTGCCAGTCAGCCAATCCTCTATCCATGCCAGGATCTTACCCTGAACACCATGGGCTCTTAACTTATTTAACAGTCTCCTATGCGGCACCTTGTCAAAAGCCTTCTGGAAATCTAAATAAATCACGTCCACTGATTCTCCCTTGTCTAACTTCCTTGTTACTTCCTCAAAGAACTCTAACAGATTTGTCAGACATGACCTTCCCTTGTCAAAGCCGTGCTGACTCAGTCCTATTTTATCATGCACTTCCAAGTACTTTGCGATCTAATCTTTAATCATGAACTCTAAATTTCCCATATTCTGCCTCCCTCCCTTCTTAAACAGGGGTGTTACATTAGCCACCTGGACCCTTCCTGCCTCCAGTGATTCCTGAAATGCCTCCACAATTTGCTCAGCTATCTCTTTTAGAACCCTGGGGTGTAGTCCAGGTGACTTATCCACCTTCAGACCGTTCGGTTTCCCCGGAACCTTCTCCTCAGTGATGGCCACTACACTCACCTCTGCCCCCTGATATGTACGATGGTTAGCGATTGTTTCAGGGATGTGGGTGGCTGTGGCAAGATGTGAAAACCTCCACCCCTCCCTCGCCTGATCTCCTATTCCAGTCAGATCTGTGTGTTAACCTTAAAAATCTCCTTGTCCAGGAGCAGCAGGGCGGCGCAGTGGTTAGCACTGCTGCCTCACGGCGCCGAGGTCCCAGGTTCGATCCCGGCTCTGGGTCACTGTCCGTGTGGAGTTTGCACGTTCTCCCCGTGTCTGCGTGGGTTTCGCCCCCACAACCCAAAGATGTGCAGGGTAGGTGGATTGGCCACGCTAAACTGCCCCTTAATTGGAAAAAAAAATCTCCTTGCCCAATTAAACTCTCGTGATCCCAGTTTTGACATTCCCAATGGAACCCCTGAAACCTCAACAGTTTTTTGGGAGAGTTTCATGTTCCCACTCCCCTGTGTGTGTCGGGGGGAAAATGGGCAGCACGGTCGCACAGTGGTTAGCACTGTAGCTTCACAGCGCCAGGGTCCCGGGTTCGATTCCCGGCTTGGGTCACTGTCTGTGCGGAGTCTGCACGTTCTCCCCGTGTCTGCGTGGGTTTCCTCCGGGGGCTCCGGTTTCCTCCCACAAGTCCCGAAAGACATTCTGAATTCTCCCTCTGTGTACCCGAACAGGCGCCAGAATGTGGCGACTAGGGGCTTTTCACAGTAACTTCATTGCAGTGCTAATGTAAGCCTACTGGTGACAAGAATATAGATTATTCCCCCCCCGGCCTTGTTTAGGATTCTTTCCTGCAGCACCACTCTATTGAGCCTTGCGGATCGTTAATCATCTTAATCCCTCGAAGAGATCACCCCGTTAACCTTATCTCGAAGGAATGCTAACTTCGCCTGCGCATCTTCATCAATGTGCTCAAGCCAGACTGGACTGTGTGCCTTCTGCAGTTGAATATCCTGCCGCAGTCTGGACATGCTCACCAGGAGTGGGCCTGTGGCTGAGGCGCCATGAGGGGAGGGGGCTCGGACGGCAGTCTCTGACTCCCATTCATTGTTTTTGTTTGTAGATTGGTGGCTATGAAGTGGGACACATGGCGTCATCGCTGGAGCAGTACCTCCATGGCCTGGTGCACGTGATGCTCTTCACACTTCCCGGAACTCCCTTCATTTATTATGGAGATGAGATTGGACTGGAGGATACCCAGGTACGGGCACACGCTCGTGGTCACGCTCGCAGGGTCTGGGGACGGGGAAAGACTTGCTGAGCTCTGGAGCTAAAACTAGAGAACTTTGGGCAGAGGAAGTGAAACAGACACAACCGCAGACCTGATCGGCCGGTTACTGCACTGACTCATCAACTCACGGGTCTGAGCCCAATCTGACCGTGCACTGGGGGAGGGGGCCTGAGGCGATTGGGGTGAGGGGAGGGACCGGCATGGAGAGAGGGGCCGGAGGGGGCAGGGTTGGAGGGAAAAGCCGATGTAGAGGGAGGGGAGGAGGGAGGGGGCTGGAAGAGACCGATGCTGAGGGAGGGTTGGGGGGGGAGGGGAAGGGGCCAGTGTGGAGGGTGGGGCTGGCACGGCGGGAGGGATCGGGGTGGTGGGAGGGGGTCAGGGCGGAGACGGAGGGGAGCAGGGCACAGGGAGAAGGTCGGAACGATGCGCTGTTGTAGGTGACGAGACGTTAAACCAAAGCGCCATCTGTCCCCTTGGGTAGTTGTACAGGATCCCATGGGGGAGGGGGCTGGGGAGGGGGTGATGGGGGAGGGATGGGGAGGGAAGGATGGGGCACCCGGGTGCTCCCCGGTGTCCTGGGTCCCGTATTTCTCCCCCAGCCAACATCACCAGAAACAGCTGGCCTGGTTCATCACCACATTGCTGTGTGTCAGATCTTCCTGTGTGTGATTTGCAGATAGAATGCACTCCTTCGGGTCCCAGCACCTCTAACTTATGTCTCCTGTTCTGCCTGCAGCCATTTCAAAATAAAACGCCGTGGATGTTGTGGAACACTTCAGCAAATGGAGGCTTCACATCAAACGCCAGCATCAGTCACTTTGTTCCACCTTTAAATCGTACGGTGCAGGTCAGTATCCCACAGCCCCTGCACCACAGCCCGTTGACAGAAGAGATTTGTCTCTGGGGTCCGGGTCCCACGCACACTGACTCTCACTGGGGTACGGGTCCCACACACACTGACTCTCACTGGGGTACGGGTCCCACACACACTGACTCTCACTGGGGTACGGGTCCCACACACACTGACTCTCACTGGAGTCCCACACACACTGACTCTCACTGGGGTCCCACATACACTGACTCTCACTGGGGTAGGGGTCCCACACACACTGACTCTCACTGGGGTACAGGTCCCACACACACTGACTCTCACTGGGGTAGGGGTCCCACACACACTGACTCTCACTGGGGTACGGGTCCCACACACACTGACTCTCACTGGGGTACGGGTCCCACACACACTGACTCTCACTGGGGTATGGGTCCCACACACACTGACTCTCACTGGGGTACGGGTCCCACACACACTGACTCTCACTGGGGTACGGGTCCCACACACACTGACTCTCACTGGGGTACGGGTCCCACACACACTGACTCTCACTGGGGTACGGGTCCCACACACACTGACTCTCACTGGGGTCCCACACACACTGACTCTCACTGGGGTACGGGTCCCACACACACTGAATCTCAGTGGGGTAGGGGTCCCACACACACTGACTCTCACTGGGGTAGGGGTCCCACACACACTGACTCTCACTGGGGTACGGGTCCCACACACACTGACTCTCACTGGGGTACGGGTCCCACACACACTGACTCTCACTGGGGTACGGGTCCCACACACACTGACTCTCACTGGGGTCCCACACACACTGACTCTCACTGGGGTACGGGTCCCTCACACACTGACTCTCACTGGGGTCCCACATACACTGACTCTCACTGGGGTAGGGGTCCCACACACACTGACTCTCACTGGGGTACAGGTCCCACACACACTGACTCTCACTGGGGTACGGGTCCCACACACACTGACTCTCACTGGGGTAAGGGTCCCACACACACTGACTCTCACTGGGGTACGGGTCCCACACACACTGACTCTCACTGGGTACGGGTCCCACACACACTGACTCTCACTGGGGTCCCACACACACTGACTCTCACTGGGGTACGGGTCCCACACACACTGACTCTCACTGGGGTCCCACACACACTGACTCTCACTGGGGTACGGGTCCCACACACACTGACTCTCACTGGGGTACGGGTCCCACACACACTGACTCTCACTGGGGTCCCACACACACTGACTCTCACTGGGGTACGGGTCCCACACACACTGACTCTCACTGGGGTACGGGTCCCACACACACTGACTCTCACTGGGGTACGGGTCCCACACACACTGACTCTCAGTGGGGTACGGGTCCCACACACACTGACTCTCACTGGGGTACGGGTCCCACACACACTGACTCTCACTGGGGTACGGGTCCCACACACACTGACTCTCACTGGGGTATGGGTCCCACACACACTGACTCTCACTGGGGTAGGGGTCCCACACACACTGACTCTCACTGGGGTACGGGTCCCACACACACTGATTCTCACTGGGGTATGGGTCCCACACACACTGACTCTCACTGGGGTAGGGGTCCCACACACACTGACTCTCACTGGGGTACGGGTCCCACACACACTGACTCTCACTGGGGTACGGGTCCCACACACACTGACTCTCACTGGGGTACGGGTCCCACACACACTGACTCTCACTGGGGTCCCACACACACTGACTCTCACTGGGGTAGGGGTCCCACACACACTGACTCTCACTGGGGTAGGGGTCCCACACACACTGACTCTCACTGGGGTACGGGTCCCACACACACTGACTCTCACTGGGGTCCCACACACACTGACTCTCACTGGGTAGGGGTCCCACACACACTGACTCTCACTGGGGTACGGGTCCCACACACACTGACTCTCACTGGGGTACGGGTCCCACACACACTGACTCTCACTGGGGTACAGGTTCCACACACTGACTCTCACTGGGGTACGGGTCGCACACACACTGACTCTCACTGGGGTACGGGTCCCACACACACTGACTCTCACTGGGGTACGGGTCCCACACACACTGACTCTCACTGGGGTACGGGTCCCACACACACTGACTCTCACTGGGGTCCCACACACACTGACTCTCACTGGGGTACGGGTCCCACACACACTGGCTCTCACTGGGGTACGGGGTCCCACACACTGACTCTCACTGGGGTACGGGTCCCACACACACTGACTCTCACTGGGGTCCCACACACTGACTCTCACTGGGGTCCCACACACACTGACTCTCACTGGGGTACGGGTCCCACACACACTGACTCTCACTGGGGTACGGGTCCCACGCACAGTGACTCTCACTGGGGTCCCACACACACTTACTCTCACTGGGGTACGGGTCCCACGCACACTGACTCTCACTGGGGTACGGGTCCCACACACACTGACTCTCACTGGGGTACGAGTCCCACACACACACCGACTCTCACTGGGGTACGGGTCCCACACACACTGACTCTCACTGGGGTACGGGTCCCACACACACTGACTCTCACTGGGGTACGGGTCCCACACACACTGACTGCTGTTACGGGGAAGTTTGTCTTGATTAATTTGGCTTCTTATGTCGAATAGATGTGCCGTTTAAATTGATTAGTGGGTTGCAGTGTGTTGCGAAAGGCGATTGTGTTGACACTGTGTCTTTTCACTGTAGGGTCAGATGTCCCCTCCGTCGCCTTTATCCTTGATAAAGAAGCTCAGTTTGCTGAAAATGAAAGAACGCTCGTTACTATTTGGAGAGTTTGAGTCTGTACACAGCTCGCCAACGGTGTACGTCTATTCACGAATCTGGGACCAAAGTGACCGATTCCTCGTCCTCCTCAACTTTGGGAAGCAGTCGAGTGAAATCTCGCTGGCGGGCAACAGTCTGCCGGCCGAGGCCTCGGTGGAGCTGAGTTCGGTCGGTCAGAGGCTGGAGGGGATGGTCAGTTTATCGAAACTCCATCTCGCTGGAGGGGAGGGGTTACTATTGAAATTCCCCTTTGTCGCTTGAGGTGCGGGTGGGGCCCCTCCCCAGGCCCCTCACACTCCTAACGTGTAAGATGGTCACCTAAAGATGTTCTGTGGGGAGTTTAATCATCCGGTCATCAACTTTCACATTCTGTCGTATGTTGGGTTAACACAACTGATTTTTACAAACTGTATTCATTGTCTTTCTCGTCTGACACGCACTGTGAGAGGTGGAGCGACGTGTTCCGATGCTTCCCTATTTCTCCGGGAGAATCTCGCTGCCGGGGAGAAGTAGGAAAAGCGGGTAACAGCTGCTTTGGGGTTGTTGTGTCCACTCCGGGAGTTGGAGACACCCTCAATGAGGGAGGGGGTGGGGTGCTGAGATCTGAGCGAGGGGTTTACGCAGCCTCCAATGTGCCAGGCGTTTGGGCTGAGGAACCGGGGTGTTGATCTGACACCGAGTTCCCCCCCCCCCCCCCCGGTAACCGTTATAAGCGGGTACTGTGGGCGGCTACCTGGTGACCAGTCCCAACATGCCGATCAGCAGTCAGGGAAGTCGGGCTGATTCGAGGAAGCGTCCAAGGTGCCGTGTTGCAGGCACGGTCTTGCGAACCTCAGCACATTGAAGATCGGCAAGTGATACAGTTCCCTTTGTGCGAGTGTGTGTGTGTGTGTCTGACGAGGAGCCAGATGGTGATGCCAGCAGGTATTGAGCAGCTTAGGATCTCCACCCTCGCCAAGTTATCTTACGCTGTTAACAAAATGTTGGGTTTGGTGGGTTCTCTGCATGGTATTTTTTTAACCAGATTGAAATTTTCATAGTGCATTTTCTCTTCCATCTGAATAAAAAAGAACATTTAGAAAGAAAAACTGATCCAGGACTTTTTTTTATGTTGTTGCAATGTTTCCCCTCTGCGGAGTCTTGCTGGAGAGCCAGGAATGGCAACCTCACATTGTCAAAAAGCAAAGTCCACATTTGACAGCAAATCCATTATCTGCGCGTTTATGTCCCTGCTGCGGCTTGGAGTTTGCAATGTCTGTTTGCGTCGTGTCTCCTACATTACAACAATTACACTCTTTAAAATACTTCCATCCACGGTAAAGTGCTTTTGGACAGTCGGTGTTGAGCTGCTGCCTCACGGCGTCGAGGACCCAGTTTCAATCCCTGCCCCGGGTCACTGTCCGTGTGGTGTTTGCGCATTCCTCCCCCGTATCGGTGTGGGGTCTCACCCCCACAACCCAAACATGTTCAGGGTAAGATCCTGGCATGGATAGAGGATTGGCTGACTGGCAGAAGGCAGAGAGTGGGGATAAAGGGGTCTTTTTCAGAATGGCAGCCGGCGACTAGTGGTGTACCTCAGGGGTCTGTGCTGGGACCACAACTTTTCACAATATCTGTGCCCTAAATGGTCTACCCCGTATCCTCAGACTATGCCCCCTGGTTCTGGACACCCTCAGCGTCAGGAACATCCTTCCTCCATCTACCCTGTGCAGTCCTGATGGGGAGATGCCGGCGCTGAACTGGGCACAGTAAGAAGTCTCACAGCCTTCTGGGGCAATTCATTACCAACCAGCCACCTCACTCAGTCCGGGATGTCACTGATGTCAGTCTAAACGAGCACAAACTTCTGAATCTTCTGTTTGAATTCACGGTGCAAGCAGCAGGTTAAAGTCCCAACAGGTCTGTTTGAAATCACAAGCTATCGGAGCGCTGCTCCTTCCTCAGTGAAGTGGAGGCAGGTTCACAATCACAGCATATACAGGAGAGGCACAATCGCAAGAAAATGGGTGGCACAGTGGTTAGCACTGTTGCCTCATGGCGTCGAGGTCCCAGGTTCGATCCCGGCTCTGGGTCACTGTCCGTGTGGAGTTTGCACATTCTCCCCGTGTCTGCGTGGGTTTCGCCCCCACAACCCAAAGATGTGCAGGGTAGGTGGATTGGCCACGCTAAATTGCCCCTTAATTGAAAAAAAAATGAATTGCGAGATAATTACAGATTGAAATGTGAAGAATGGTTTGAATATGAGTCTTTACAGGTAAACAAATCTTCACAGGAACACAGTGTGAGTGGAGATAGGGGTAACCCCAGGTTAAAGAGGTGGGAATTGTCTCAAACCAGGACAGTTGGTAGGATTTCGCAAGCCCAGGCCAGATGGTGGGGGGTGGATGTAATGCGACATGAATCCCAGGTCCCGGTTGAGGCCGCACTCATGTGTGCGGAACTTAGCTATAACTTTCTGCTCAGCGATTCTGCATTGTCGCGCATCCTGAAGGCCGCCTTGGAGAACGCTTACCCGGAGATCAGAGGCTGAATGCCCTTGACTGCTGAAGTGTTCCCAGACTGGAAGGGAACATTCCTGCCTGGTGATTGTCGCGCGATGTCCGTTCATTCCTTGTCGCAGTGTCTGCATGGTCTCGCCAGTGTACCACGCTTCGGGACATCCTTTCCTGCAGCGTATGAGGTAAACAACGTTGGCCGAGTCGCACGAGTATGTGCCGCGTACCTGGTGGGTGGTGTTCTCATGGAGTAGGGGGGGGGGTGTTACCGGGCTGATTCCCCGGATTCAGGCTGATTCCTGGGATGAGGGGATTCCCGGGATGGGGGAGGGGTTTACCGGGCTGATTCCCGGGATGGGGGGATTCCCGGGATGGGGGAGGGGTTTACCGGGCTGATTCCCGGGATGGGGGGATTCCCGGGATTGGGGAGGGGTTTACCGGGCTGATTCCCGGGATGGGGGGATTCCCGGGATGGGGAGGGGTTTACCGGGCTGATTCCCGGGATGGGGGGATTATCCAGTCTGATTCCCGGGATGGGGGGATTATCCGGGATGGGATTATCCGTTCTGATTCCCGGGATGGGGGGATTATCTGGTCTGATTCCCGGGAAGGGGGGATTATCCGTGCTGATTCCCGGGATGGGGCATTTATCCACGCTGATTCCCGGGATGGAGGGATCCCGGGATGGGGGGATTATCCAGGCTGATTCCTGGGATGGGGGATTATCCCGTCTGATTTCCGATCTGGGGGGGGGGGATTCTCCCAGCTAATTCCCATGATGGGGTGGGGGATCCTCGGAATCGGGGGGATTATCCGGGATGGGGTGGATTATCCAGACTGATTCCTGGTCTGGGGGGGATTCCCGGGATGGGGGGTATTATCGGGATTGACTCCCGGGATGGTGTTAATTCCCTGGATGGGGGGATTATCGGGATTGATCTCTGGGATGGGGGGATTATCGGGATTGATCTCTGGGATGGGGGGATTATCCGGGATGGGAGGGATTATCCAGGATGGGGGGATTATCCGGGATGGAAGGGGTTATCCGGGATGGGGGGGATTATCCAGATGGGGGGATTATCCAGGGATGGGGGGATTATCCGGGATGGGAGGGATTATCCAGGATGGGGGGATTATCCGGGATGGGGGGATTATCCGGGATGGGAGGGATTATCCAGGATGGGGGGGATTATCCGGGATGGGGGTATTATCCGGGATGGGAGGGACTATCCGGGATGGGGAGATTATCCGGATGGGGGGGGAATTATCCGGATGGGGGGATTATCCGAGAAGGGAGAGACTATCCGGGATGGGGGGAATATCCGGGAAGGGAGGGACTATCAGGGATGGGAGGGATTATCCGGATGGGAGGGATTATCCGGATGGGGGATTATCCGAGATGGGAGGGATTATCCGGGATAGTGGGATTATCCGGGGTGGAGGGATTATCCGGGAACGGAGGGACTATCAGGGATGGGAGGGATTATCCGGGATGGTGGGGATTATCTGGGATGTAGGGTTTATCCGGGATGGGGGGATTATCCAGGGTGGGAGGGATTATCTGGGATGGTGGGGATTATCCGGGATGGGGGGGACTCTCCGGGATGGGGGGATTATCCGGGATGGGAGGGATTATCCGGATGGGGGATTATCCGGGATGGGAGGGATTATCCGGGGTGGGAGGCATTATCCGGGATGGGAGGGATTATCCGGGGTGGGGGGATTATCCGGGGTGGGAGGGATTATCGGGAATGAGGGGATTATCTGGGATGGGGGGATTATCCGGGATGGTGGGGATTATCCGGGATGGGGGGGATTATCTGGGGTGGGAGGGATTATCCGGAATGGTGGGGATTATCCGGGATGGGGGGATTATCCGGGATGGGGGGATTACCCGGGATGGGAGGGATTATCCGGGGTGGGAGAGATTATCCGGGATGTTGGGGATTATCCGGGATGGGGGGATTATCCGGGGTGGGAGGGATTATCTGGGATGGTGGGGATTATCCGGGATGGTGGGGATTATCCGGGATGGGGGGGATTATCTGGGGTGGGAGGGATTATCCGGAATGGTGGGGATTATCCGGGATGGGGGGATTATCCGGGATGGGGGGATTACCCGGGATGGGAGGGATTATCCGGGGTGGGAGAGATTATCCGGGATGTTGGGGATTATCCGGGATGGGGGGATTATCCGGGGTGGGAGGGATTATCTGGGATGGTGGGGATTATCCGGGATGGTGGGGATTATCCGGGATGGGGGGATTATCTGGGATGGGAGGGATTATCCGGGGTGGGAGGGATTATCCGGGATGGTGGGGATTATCCGGGATGGTGGGGATTATCCGGGATGGGAGGGATTATCTGGGGTGGGAGGGATTATCCGGGATGGTGGGGATTATCCGGGATGGGGGGTATTAACCGGGATGGGGGGATTATCCGGGATGGGAGGGATTATCCGGGATGGGGGGATTATCCGGGATGGTGGGTTTATCCGGGGTGGGAGGGATTATCCGGGATGGGAGGGATTATCCGGGATGGGGGGATTATCCGGGATGGTGGGGATTATCCGGGATGGGAGGGGTTATCCGGGATGGTGGGGATTATCCGGGGTGGGAGGGAATATCCGGGATGGGAGGGATTATCCGGGATGGGGGGATTATCCGGGATGGTGGGGATTATCCGGGATGGGAGGGATTATCTGGGATGGTGGGGATTATCCGGGATGGGAGGGATTATCCGGGATGGGGGGATTATCCGGGATGGGAGGGATTATCCGGGATGGGAGGAATTATCCGGGATGGTGGGGATTATCCGGTATGGGGGGATTATCCGGGATGGGAGGGACTATCCGGGATGGTGGGGATTATCCGGGATGGGAGGGACTATCCGGGATGGTGGGGATTATCCGGGATGGTGGGGATTATCCGGGATGGGAGGGATTATCCGGGATGGGAGGGACTATCCGGAATGGGAGGGATTATCCGGGATGGGAGGGACTATCCGGGAAGGTGGGGATTATCCGGGCTGGTGGGGATTATCCGGGGTGGGAGGGATTATCCGGGATGGGAGGGATTATCCGGGATGGGAGGGACTATCCGGGATGGGAGGGATTATCCGGGATGGGAGGGATTATCTGGGGTGGGAGGGATTATCCGGGATGGTGGGGATTATCCGGGATGGGAGGGATTATCCGGGATGGTGGGTATTATCCGGGATGGTGGGGATTATCCGGGATGGGAGGGATTATCCGGGGTGGGGGGATTATCCGGGATGGTGGGGATTATCCGGGATGAGAGGGATTATCTGGGGTGGGAGGGATTATCCGGGATGGGAGGGGTTATCCGGGATGGGAGGGATTATCCGGGATGGGAGCGGTTATCCGGGATGGGAGGGATTATCCGGGATGGTGGGGATTATCCGGGATGGGAGGGATTATCCGGGATGGTGGGGATTATCCGGGGTGGGAGGGATTATCCGGGATGGTGGGGATTATCCGGGATGGGAGGGATTATCCGGGATGGTGGGGATTATCCAGGATGGGAGGGATTATCGGGGCTGATTCCTGGGATTACATTCTTTGGAGTTTGTAAGAAGTCTGACACCAGGTTAAAGTTCACCAGGTTTGTTTCAAACACTAGCTTTCGGAGCGCTGCTCCTTCCCCGGGTGAAGTAGGAAGAGGGAAGGAATTGACCTGTTGAACTTTAACCTGGTGTTGTAAGGGTTTTTGATGAGACATGTGACCAGGCAGGGGGCGGGGTCATTGAGCAAGAGACCCGCCCCGGTCGGCGTGACCCAATTTCCGTCCCGGCTGACGCCATTTCCGCCCTGGAGCTGACAACATTTCCGCCCCGGAGCTGACGCCATTTCCGCCCCGGGCCGCTGACGTTTTTTCCGCCCCGGCTGACGCCATTTCCGCTCCCCGGGCCGCAGACGCTATTTCCGGCCCGGGCCACCGCCATTTCCGGTCATTCCGCCATGTCCGCCCTGCTGCTCAGAGGGATTCTTGGCCGCGCCGCCCGGCTCCGCCCGGCAGGGACCGCGATCAACCCCCGGGCCCGGCTCACCGGCAAGGTGTCCGAGCAGGAGATCGGAACCGCGGTCAGTCAGCTTACACCCCTGACCTTCAAACCCTGACCCCGCAACCCCCCCCCCCCCAGAACCTGACCTTCAACCCCCCCAGGCCCTGACCTTCAACCCCCCAGGCCCTGACCTTCAACCCCCCAGGCCCTGACCGTCAACCCCTCGCCCTCCAGACCCTAATACCCCCTGATCTTCAACCCCCAGACCCTGACCTTCAACCCCTCACCCCCCCCCCCCAGACCCTAACCCCACTGACCTTCAAATCCCCAATGACCCCTGACCTTCCAGTGGGTGGAGTCAGCAGGGAGGGTGTGCCCCCCCCCCCCCCCCCGGTCCAGGTGCACAGGGGGATCCCAGTGACCCTCCTGCTGGGAGGTCAGTTCCTGCCCCGGCCGCTCCGGGTTGTTGTGAAGGGATTGTTACGCGGGTGGAGTGGCCACGAGCAATTTGCCCTCGGTGTCCAAAGAGGTGTGGGGTTACCCGGGGGAGGGGAGCTCAGTCTGAGGGTGGGTGTAGACCCGATGGGCTGAATGGCCTCCTGCACTGTGGTGAGCTGGTGGCTCTTGGTGCTGTTGTAACTGTGCAGCTTGTAGATTACACTCTCTCTCTCTCTCTCTCTCACACACACAGGAGTCGATCATTGGATTGAGCGTCCTATCTGCTGCGATTCTGATCCCGGCCGCCTGGTTCCTGTGTCACATCGAGAACTACAAGAAGCGGGAGTGAGGGAAGGTCTGCAGCCTGGCAGCGGAGAAACCAAACATCTCAAACTTCCACACTCCTCTCCTCTCCCCCTGACGTACAGCTTTGGAGATCCATATTCCACACTCTCCTTCGAATAGCTGACTTGCTCTGAGAGCCATTCTTTACTGAAATGTTAAATGTTTTCTTTGGCAATTGGAACTGTAGCTGATGTCGGTTACAATAAACCTAATTTAAAATGAAGCTTCTTTCAAATGTCTGGTGCCTTGGGGAAGGGGTTGGGGAGTAGGAACTGTGGACGGTGCCAAGGCATGTCAGTCTCGGTGGAGTCGGTCTCCAGTCTTGTGTGCTGGGTCTGACCTGGATTCCACAGCCACAAACTGGCTGTAGGAATGTCCCACGGCCAGCTTCCTCAATTCAAGAGGGTGTCCTTGTCTAGAAGTCAGTGAGGGCCAACCTGCAGGGCCAGCAAGCTGTTAGGCAGGCTAATGGAATGTTCGCCTTTATTGCGAGAGGATTTGAGTACAGGAACAGTGAGGTCTTGCTGCAATTGTATAGGGGCTTGGTTAGCCTGTACCTGGAGCACTGTGAGCAGTTTTGGTCCCCTTGCTCGTCAGAAAGATATTATTGCCATAGCGGGAGAGCAACGAAGGTTCACCAGACTTGTTCTGGGGATGGTGGGACTGTCCTGTGAGGAGGGATTGGGGCAGACTGGGCCTGTATTCTCCAGAATTTAAGATTGGGAGGTGATCTCATTGAAACCTACAAAATAATTAATTGAAGAAATAGACAGAGTAAATGCAGGTAAGATGTTTCTCTTGATTGGGGAGTCCAGAAGCAAACACCCAGCAAATCGAGAGGAAGCCACTCCCAGGATGGAGAGATTTCTTTCCACAGGGCCCTGGAACTGGGCCCAGCGAGGGCAGTGGAAGCTCCATCATTGAGTCTGTTTAAAGCAGAGATCGGATTTCTCATCAATAATGTAAAGGGTTCAGGCAATAGTGGGTGTAAGAGGCAGTGAAGTGTCCAATCAACCATGAAATTATTGAATTGGGGGGTGGGGAATTCAAAGGGCTGAATGGCCTGTTCCTATGGAATGTAGATTGGTCATGATGAAAAGGGGAATGAGATAGTTTGAAGAACAGAATCATGCAAGGGTATGGAGCGTGGGAAAGGAAAATGGGATGACCCGATGGGATATTCGTTCTCCCCGTGTCTGCGTGGGTTTCCTCCGGTTTCCTCCCACAGTCCAAAGATGTGCAGGTTAGGGGGATTGGCCAGGATCAATTGTCCCTTAGTGTCCCAAAAAAAGGTTAGGTGGGGTTGCTGGGTTACGGGGATAGGGTGGAAGCGTATGGTTCTCTGTACAAGGGTCGGTGCAGATTCAATGGGCCGAATGGCCTCCTTCTGCACTGTAAATTCTGAGAGTGAAGGGTATGGAGTGCAAGCAGGAAGATGGGATATTGAAAGGTATGGGGAGAACAGGCAAAGCCTTTGAACCTGTTTTAATGGGAACATGTTGGATCTGTAATCCTATTTCCACGTACCCCGCTTTGGTTAACAAATCTATCAAACTCTGATTTACAACTAACAATTGAGCCGATATCCATGTTCCCTGGAATCCACATTATAGGAGGGATGTGATAGCCACTGGAAAGGGAGCAGGAGGAGATTTACCAGGATGTTGCCTGGGCCGGAGAGTTTTAGCTATGAAGAGAGATTGGACAGACTGGGGTTGTTTTCCCTGGAGCAGAGGAGACTGAAGGGGGACATGATTTGGATTTGTTTATTGTCACGTGTACCGAGGTACAGTGAAAAGTATTTCTCTGCAAGCAGCTCAACAGATCATTAAGTACATGGGAAGAAAATTAAAGAAAAATACATAATGGGGCAACACCAGGTATACAATGTAAATACATAAACACCGGCATCGGGTGAAGCATACAGGGTGTAGTGTGAATGAGGTCAGTCTGTAACAGGGTCGTTTAGGAATCTGGTAACAGCGGGGAAGAAGCTGTTTTTGAGTCTGTTCCTGCGTGTTCCCAGACTTTTGTATCTCCTGCCCGATGGAAGAAGTTGGAAGAGTGAGTAAGCCGGGTGGGAGGGATCCTTGATTATGCTGCCCGCTTTCCCCAGGCAGCGGGAGGTGTAGATGGAGTCCATGGATGGGAGGCAGGTTTGTGTGATGGACATAGATGGAGTAGACAGGAAGAAACGTTCCCTCTTGGTGGAGGGATCAATGACGAGGGCAGAGATTTAAGGTGAGGGGCAGGAGGTTTAGAGGGGATGTGAGGGGAAACCTTTCCGCCAGAGGGCGGTGGGAGTCTGGAACTGGCTGCCTGAAAGGGAGGTGGAGGCAGAGACCCTCATAACATTTAAAAAGTATTAAGAGGAAAGCGCGGGCATTCCTCTGGTTTCCTGCGCTGCGGGGCAGGAGGGGTGGAGCTGGCGGTGGGGGCGTGGCCTCTACTGTTTTTTTCCCCGCGGTGCCAAGGAGGAGTGGCAGGAGGGGGGATGACCCCATGTTGGGAGGGGTCAGCTGGCTCACGGAAGTACCATGGAGGGTGTGTCGCGGCTAGGAGGGGTCCTAGCCTGGGGGGGGGGGGAGAAATACCGGGTTGCTGCTGGAAGGGCCAGGAGAGAGCTGGTGTGGGCCGGGGGGGTAGAGGAGAGGCGTTATCGCCATGGGGAACGGGTCGGGCGGGGTGTGCTGGCCTGGGTCGAGCAGTCGATGAGCTATGGCTAGCCGGCGGGGCAGGGGGGGGCGGGTTGCCCTCTGATCTGGCTGATCACCTGGAACGTGAGGGGGCTGAACGGGCCGGTTAAGCGGGCTCGGGTATTTTCTCATCTGAAGGGGCTGAAGGCGGACGTGGCTATGCTCCAGGAGACCCACCTGAAGGTGGCGGACCAGGTTCGCCTGAGGAAGGGGTGGGTGGGGCAGGTTTTCCATTCAGGATTAGACACGAAGAACCGGGGGGTGGCGATTCTGGTGGGGAAGAGGGTGGCGTTCGAGGCGTCTGAGCTGGTGGCGGACAAGGAGGGCAGGTATATTATGGTGAGGGGTAGGCTGCAGGGAGAGAAGGTGGTGCTGGTAAACGTGTATGCCCCGAATTGGGATGATGCCGGCTTTATGAGGCGTATGTTGGGCCGCATTCCGGACCTGGAGGCGGGGGCCTGATCATGGGGGGAGACTTTAACACAGTGCTGGATCCCACACTGGACCGGTCCAGTTCAAGGACGGGTAGGAGACCGGCGGCGGCCAAGGTGCTGAGGGGGTTTATGACCAGATGGGAGGGGTGGATCCCTGGAGGTTTGGGAGGCCGAGAGGCGCGGGAGTATTCCTTTTTCTCCCATGTACATAGGGTTCACTCCCGAATAGATTTTTTCGTCCTGAGCAGGGGATTGATCCCGAGGGTGCAGGAGGCCGAGTACTCGGCCATAGCGATTTCAGACCATGCTCCGCACTGGGTCGATCTGGAGATGGGGGAGGCGCGGGACCAGCGCCCGCTGTGGCGTCTGGACGTGGGGTTGCTGGATGATGAGGTGTGTTGAAGGGTCCGGGGAAGTATTGAGGGGTACCTTGAGACCAACGACACGGGGAGGTCCGGGTGGGGATGGTCTGGGAGGCTCTGAAAGCAGTGATCCGGGGGGAGCTGATCTCCATCCGGGCCCATAGGGCAAGGAGGGAGAGGAAGGAGAGGGAGAGACTGGTGGGGGAGCTCCTGGACGTGGCTAGGAGGTACGCGGAGGCCCCGGAGGAGGGGTTGCTGGGGGAACGGCGTAGTTTGCAGGCCAAGTTCGACTTACTGACCACCAGAAAGGCGGAGACACAGTGGAGGAAGGCGCAGGGCGCGGTTTATGAGTATGGGGAGAAGGCGAGCAGGATGCTGGCGCATCAGCTCCGCAGGCGGGATGCGGCTAGGGAAATTGGTGGAGTGATGGATAAGGGTGGGAATGTGGTGCGGAAGGGGGCAGAGGTGAACGGGGTCTTTAGGGACTTTTACGAGGAACTGTACCGGCCGGAGCCACCGGTGGGGGGGGGGGGGGGGGGGGGGGGGGGGGTGGGGGGGGGGGGTGGAGAGCTTTCTGAACAGGCTACATTTCCCAAAGGTGCAGGAGCAGCTGGTGATGGGGCTGGGGGCGCCGATAGAGTTGGAGGAGCTAGTCAGGGGGATTGGTCAAATGCAGTCAGGGAAGGTGCCGGGGCCGGATGGGTTCCCGGTGGAATTTTATAAAATGTATGCGGACCTGGTGGGCCCCCTGTTGGTGCGAACC